>NW_019945780.1:69396-74498 GCF_002910315.2 Salvelinus sp. IW2-2015 | reverse complement strand
ATAGTCCGAGAGGAACAAACCAATGTGTTAGCATGGCCTTTCTGGTCACGCGCCTCTAAACCAACAGTACACTTCACTGGAAGCCTCATTCTGAGTCATCTCCTGAACATGGCTACTCTTCATTTCTCAAAAGGAGAAAAAAACCTCAAACCAATTTCTAAAAGGAACTGTGACAATCCAGTTGGAAGTGATAGGAACTTGCAGGGAAGGTCCCTGGAAAAATCTGGAAATTCCCAATGAAAACCATTGAAGAGAGTAACCAAAAAAAAAAAATAATTCCTGATGGTTTGTCCTCTGGGTTTTTTAAAAATGTATTTTATTTAATTTTCACCTTTATTTACCAGGTAGGCAAGTTGAAAACCAAGTTCACATTACAAAAATTGCGATCTGGCCAAGATAAAAGCAAAGCCAGTCAAAACACAACATTTACATTTACATTTTAAGTCATTTAGCAGACGCTCTGTATCCGACGACTTTGACAAATTGATGCATTCACTTATTGATATCCAGCATAGGAACAAACCATTACATTAGTTGCATTCTAACTCTTTTAAGGGGGGCGGGGTGTTAGAAAGGATACTTATCCTATCCTAGGTATTCCTTAAAGAGTGGGGGGGTTTTTCAGGTTGTCTCCGGCGAGGTGGTGATTGACTCGCTGACCTGCGTCGTGAGGGATTGTTCCCACCATTGGGAGGGAGGTGCCAGAGAGCGCGAACAGTTTTGAC
Organism: Salvelinus sp. IW2-2015; assembly: GCF_002910315.2. NCBI lineage: Eukaryota > Metazoa > Chordata > Actinopteri > Salmoniformes > Salmonidae > Salvelinus > Salvelinus sp. IW2-2015. The sequence goes on along the minus strand of NW_019945780.1, from coordinate 73,773 downwards.
TGTGAACGAATGAGCCTCACAACATACAACAACTGACGGGGAAGCTCAGCAACATTACAACAACACAGGAGTTACACATTGGAGTAAAACCAAACAATTACAGTCAATAATACAGTAGTAAAATAAGTCTACTATACAATGTGATTATGAGCAAGTTGAGTGAATAAGGGAGGTGAAGGCAAAAAACAAGGCCATGTTGGCGAAGTAAATTACAGTTTTATAGCAGTAAAACCACTGAATGGCTTGATTTGCTGTGGAAGTAGAGATAGAAATAATGGGGTGCAAAGAGCAAAAATAAATAATTTAACAGTAGGGAAGAGTAGAGTTGTTTGGGCTAATAAGATCGGCTACTGTACAGGGTTGCGTTAATCTTGTGAGCTGCTCGTTGACAGTGCTGCTTAAAGCTGCCTGCCAAAATAAGTTATGTTATATCACAGACATGATTCAAAACTGTTTTATGAACATTTTCAAGAGTGTTCCAGGCAGTTTGTACCTCCAGGCATGCTTTCATCCAAAAACGTGAAAATGTGCCATACTAGAGAAGTTAACTTATTTACTTCATTTATTTTCAGTTTGCTTTGAAGAGAAATTATGACATTTTGTGAAGAACGAGCTGAGATCTTCAAGAAGATTCTGTGTCCCAGAACTCCTTAGAAGCTTTGAGAGTCAGAAGCAGGATAAGGAAGTGGTTGGATGCTGAAGATGAGAAGCAGGAGAGCAGTGGCCAGAGAGGGGGCTCTGAAGATCACACTGCACGTCCTGAGGGAAAATGAACCAGACGGAGCTTGCTGAACACACTGGGAGAAATGTAAGATCGTCCTGCCTCATTAAGTGTTGAATGCTGTTTTATAACATTTAAAGCTGTAGCTAACAGTACAGCTAAAGTAGCTTTGTGTAACCAATGATATTGTAGCAACAGAGAGAAGGAGAGGATGAGAGAGGAGAGAAGGACAACATTAATAATACCATCAATAATCACCAATAATGATTAATCAGTCACCACCAGTCTGTAATGCATTAGAAAACATTTACACATTTTATACAGTCAGTTAATAGAAAGAACATGATTTATAATTTTAACTTATAAACAGTCCTTACAATACTGTTAGGCATTAAAACAGACAAAATATTAATATCTGTGTTTATTTCTTCATTCAGATGATCTTGGCTGTGATTTGCCAACCGTGGAACTCAAAATCTAATCTAAAGAAGAATTCAATGTGTATTTTGAGGGGATCGCTAAACCAAGGGAAACCCAAACCATTCTCAATAAGATCTACACAGAAGCTCTACATCACAGGAGGGTGGAACAGGATAGAGGTCCCCAAATCCCCAAAAATAATGAACAGAGCTGAGACAGATTGAGACAACCAACCAGGAAAGCAAGCAAAGGCAGAACAGAGACTGCAATCAATGTAACGACATCTCTCAAACCCATTAACTGGACAAGACAAACCTATCAGAACTGGAAATGTGTTGACAAGGGAAAGGTCGCTTAGGCATTGGAAAAACAGGTTCTCTGTGCAGAAGTTCATTTTCTGGACTTGGCTGAAGAAAAATCAAAATCAGAATGTCAAATTTGTATTTTTCATTCCCTTTCCGGGAGCTTGAATTTGAGAAGAGGACAAACACACTTTCATTTGAACTTCTCAATCATTCTCAAGAGGTAGGAAACCAAACAATCAAGGATCTCCAACTACAACAAGTACAAGTTTTCTGTTCATCTTTTGATGGTCTGATGGTGCCGACTGCCCCTGACTTCAAGATAACAAGATCTGTTTGGGACGTCACAGAGTCAACCTCAGTGGATGTTCTGCTGACAAAATCTCATCAAGGGAAATCTGCTTCCTTCTGCTCTCCCTCTTGGATAACTACCCGACCTGCAGCAAGCCAATAAGATACCTTCAGGGTGTTGTTGCCAGTGGTAACAGAGGTACGAGGGTTCAAATGACCCTCAGAAGGAAGGAATTACTTCAGGGGAGAGTCATGATGAGGGACCTGGCCAGCAGAATCATCTCACACATAAAGACATCAAGGAGCCTCCACATCATGTGCCACATTCCAGTCTTCTGTTGGATTTCTGCAACAGTCCTTGAACCCATGCTGAAACATAAGAGARAAGAGATGCCCAAGACTCTGACTGAGATGTACACACACCTTGTGGTGTTTCATACCAAACAGAAGAATGAAAAGTATCTTKGGAAAGAAGAGACAGGTCCACACTGGAATAAAGAGAGCATTCTGTCACTGGGAAAACTGGCTTTTCAACAGCTTGTGAATGGCAATCTGATTTTCTATGAAAAAGACTTGAAAGAGGCTGGCATTGATGTCAATGAAGCCTCAGTGTACTCAGGATTGTGCACACAGCTCTTTAAAGAGGAATGTGGGCTGTATCAGGACAAGGTGTACTGCTTTGTTCATCTGAGCATTCAGGAGTTTCTGGCTGCTGTATATGTGTTCCTCTCATTCATCAACAACAATGAGAATCTAATGGACAAACTGCAATCAACGTCCAGGAACTTTTCTGTAAGAATCAAACAAAGGCGTAAAGTTACTTTCTACAAGAGTGCTGTGGATAAAGCCTTACAAAGTGAGACGGGAAACCTTGACCTTTTCCTCCGCTTCCTTCTGGGCCTCTCACTGGAGTCCAATCAGAAGCACTTACGAGGTCTACTGACAAAGACAAGAAGCAGCTCACAGAGCCATGAAGAAACAGTCAAGTACATCAAGGAGAAGATCAGGGAGAATCCCTCTCCAGAGAGGAGCATCAATCTGTTCCACTGTCTGAATGAACTGAATGACCATTCTCTAGTGGAGGAGATCCAAAGATACCTGAGATCAGGAAGTCTCTCAGAAGACGAACTGTCACCTGCACAGTGGTCAGCTCTGGTCTTTGTGTTGCTGACTTCAGAAAAGGAGCTGGATGTGTTTGACCTGAAGAAATACTCCAGATCAGAGGAAGGTCTTCTGAGGCTGCTGCCAGTGGTCAAAGCCTCCAGAGCTGCTCTGTGAGTACATAAAATTAAAAAAATTAAGTTTAGATAAAAAATATGTTTTATAATATGTAAATAATATTATATTGAACAACATATTGAATCAATGCATTGATGTTCACATTAGTATAACATTATGACCATACAATTCTAGGAGATGGAAGATGAATCTATATGTTGTTTGAGAGAATAAACCAATTGCATCTGCCATTGTCCTTCTACGCTACTGGTGTTAAATTAACAGTGTGTGTGAAGTCATGATGATCTCTTTGTCAGGCTGTCAGGCTGTGGAGTCACAGAGGAAGGCTGTGCTTCTCTGGTCTCAGTTCTGGAGTCAAACCCCTCACACCTGAGAGAGCTGGATCTGAGTAACAATGACCTGAAGGATTCGGGAGTGAAGCTGCTCTCTGCTGGACTGGGGAATCCACACTGTAAACTGGAGACTCTGAGGTCAGTATTCCTGTAGTTGGTCAACAAGTGATAACTGTTCACCAGATCCACATGTGTTTACCAGACACACATAGTCCACACCATATGTGTTTGGAAAGTGAAGCTTACAGTTTTACATTTGGTGCTATGCTCCAGAATTTTGGATTTGAGATGTTTCGTATTAGATGACAGTACAGAATGTCACCTTTTATTTGAGGTTAATGGTGAGAGGTTAGTATGTTTTGTTGTAGCCTCTGTAACTTTCTCACTGATTATTATTCATGATTCATTCATGATTTTTCTTAATCATGGCATCATCAGGATTAATTTAGTATTGTTTAGAAACATGTTATCTACTCACTTATAAAGAAAATTACTCCAGTCATCATCCACTATTTTAATATTGGGAAAAACACAACCAAAACAAACTGCAAGTACAATCAACTAGTTTGAGTCACAGGCTTGATGTTGTCATTGTGTTCAAGGAATATCTGACGAAATACTAAACTTTTGACGACTTTAATACACAATGAGTTAATTGGTCAGAATACTTATGACTTCATCAAATAGTGGGACTAGATACATAAAGTGCTTTTATTTCTAAATGGTGAAACAGATATGTATTAAAATACCCTCAAATTAAAGGTGACATTATATACTGTCACCTCATATGAAACATTTGATCTGGAATCCAAAATGTTGGAGTATAGAGCCACATTCAAAATGTTAGCTTCACTGTCAACATATATATGGTGTGGACTGTATACTCAATACAATCTAAATCTGATACCTCACTGTCTGTCTTTTGACTGATACTGCTTTTTAAACTGGTCTGGTCAGTCTACTCAAATATTTGTACTATACATTTTTCTCTCGACAAGCAATACTTAACCGGACAATCTTATTCATTAAAATTAATTGAATGTTATCATTTATTAGAATGATTCAAATGATC
>NW_019945780.1:62841-68395 GCF_002910315.2 Salvelinus sp. IW2-2015 | reverse complement strand
TGCTATATCTTTTCCCAACTCTCCCGCCCTTGGAGCACACCAGATATATATGGGATTATGGAAGCAAAAATTTATAACGCAGCAAGCCATTTTCTCGAGGTAGAGGAGCGGGGGAGAGAGATCCAGCACACACACTCTCTTCCTTTTCTCACATCGCTCTCCCTCATGTTGACGTGGAAATGACATTCGAGTGCAGTTCTTGTTTGTGCTCTATGACAGTAATCAGGGGACTGGGGTCTCCATGGCAAAAGCAGGGGGCTCAATACATCATACCATCGTTACAGTGTCAAGAGGGGACATTTGTCAAAATTTCATATTCAAGGCGAGGAGGGGAGGGAGGGAGGGAGGAGGGGAGGGGGGGGGTGGGGAGGAATTGCCTGCAATTTGTTTTTTATGAAGATGATAACTCGGTCATTTAAAAGGTGGCCTTAATGTAATTTCAAACAGCGGCCATATACACCAAGTTAAATTAATGTGCAATACTTGGTTGTTGATTTTTCCTGCATGTATGTGTGTGTGCATAGTGTGGTGTGACCTCTGCGTGTGGTTGTGTAACGGCATGTGTGTGTGTGCATTCAGTTGAGGGTGCTGAGGGGAGGACGTGACTCATAATAATGGCTGAACTGAGTGAATGGAATGGCATCAAAGTTTGATGTATTTGTTACCATTTCCACTGATTCTGCTCCAGCCATACCCACGAGCATGTCCTCACCGATTAAGGTGCACCCAACGTCCCTGTGGTGTGCATTGTCTGAGAGTGTGCATGTGACCCAGAAGTGCCTTACAAGAAGGTGATTGGCTGCTCAGCAGGGCCATAATACTGTATGTTGGGTATGAAGCAGGCCAAAGCAGTAACAATATCAGACCTTGCATAGGAAGCTCGCTAAAAAAACACAACAGCCGTGTTGCAACTACATTCTATCATAGAAGAACAATCAATCAAATCAAATTTTGATTTAGTATAGCCCTTCTTACATCAGCTGATATATCAAAGTGCTGTACAGAACCCAGCCTAAAACCCCAAACAGCAAGCAATGCAGGTGTAGAAGCACGGTGGCTAGGAAAAACTCCTAGAAGGCAAAAACCTAGGAAGAAACCTAGAGAGGAACTAGGCTTATGAGGGTGGCCAATCCTCTTCTGGTTGTGCGGGTGGAGACTATAACAGAACATGGCCAAGATGTTCAAATGTTCATAAATGACAGCATGGTACAAATAATAGTAATCACAGTGAACAAGTCAAGGGTTCATAGCCCGCAGGCAGAACAGTTGAAACTGGAGCACAGCACGGCAGGTGGACTGGGGACACACGGAGTCATCATTGCACAGGTAGTCCTGGGTCATGGTCAGTAGGGCTCAGTCCTCCAAAGAGAAGAAAGAGAGAAAGAGAGAATTAGATAGAGCATCTTTAAATTCACACAGGCACCGGATAAACACAGGAGAAATGCTCCAGATTAAACAGACTGACCCTAGCCCCCGACACATAAACTTCTGCAGCATAAATTACTGGAGGCTGAGACAGGAGGGGTCAGGAGACACTGTGGCCCCATACCGATGATACCCCCGGACAGGGCCAAACAGGCAGGATATATCCCACCCACTTTGTCAAAGCACAGCCCCTCACCACTAGAGGTAATCTTTCACCACCAATTTACCTCTCGGTAGACAAGGCCGAGTATAGCCCACAAAGATCTCGCCACGGCACAACCCAAGGGGGGGCGCCAACCCGCCAGGAGACCACGTCAGTGACTCAACCCACTCTAGTGACCCACCCCTCCTAGGACGGCATGGAAGAGCCCAGTAGCAGTGACTTCAGGCCGCTGTATTCCCATTTAGGCCGTTTCTTTGGTTAGGTCGAGAATTCCCAGTGGAGCAGGGGGAACCGGCCAGGCAGAGCAGCAGGGCTGGTTCGTTGCTCCAGTGTGCCTTTCCGTTTCACCGCTTCACACTCCTGGGCCAGACTACACTGAATCATATGAACGCTACTGGAAGAAGATGAGTCTTTAGTAAGATCTGTAAAGACTTAAAGGTTGAGACCGAGTCTGCGTCTCTCACATGGATAGGCAGACCATTCCATAAAAATGGAGCTCTATAGGAGAAAGCCCTGCCTCCAGCTGTTTGCTTAGAAATTCTAGGGACAATTAGGAGGCCTGCGTCTTGTGACCGTAGCGTACGTGTAGGTACTGTATGTACGGCAGGACCAAATCGGAAAGATAGGTAGGAGCAAGCCCATGTAATGCTTTGTAGGTTAGCAGTAAAACCTAGAAATCAGCCCTTGCCTTAACAGGAAGCCAGTGTAGGGATGCTAGCACTGGAGTAATATGATCAAATTTCTTGGTTCTAGTCAGGATTCTAGCAGCCGTATTTAGCACTAACTGAAGTGTATTTAGTGCTTTATCCGGGTAGCCAGAAAGTAGAGCATTGCAGTAGTCTAACCTAGAAGTAACAAAAGCATGGATACATTTTTCTGCATAATTTTTGTACAGAAAGTTTCTGATTTTTGCAATGTTACGTATATGGAAAAAAGCTGTCCTTGAAACAGTCTTGATATGTTTGTCAAAAGAGAGATCAGGGTCCAGAGTAACGCCGAGGTCCTTCACAGTTTTATTTGAGACGACTGTACAACCATCAAGATTAATTGTCAGATTCAACAGAAGAGCTCTTTGTTTCTTGGGACCTAGAACAAGCATCTCTGTTTTGTCCGAGTTTAAAAGTAGAACGTTTGCAGCCATCCACTTCCTTATGTCTGAAACACAGGCTTTTATTAGAGTTGTGTTTAAATATCTCTCAACAATATTAGTTAAACAGGAGACTGTAATGGGAAGGGCAGACAAGGCCAAGGTGGGTTCCTCCAGCAGGGAGACAGACAGACAGACAGACAGACAGACAGACGGACAGACAGACGGACAGACAGACAGACGGACAGACAGACAGACGGACAGACAGACGGACGGACGGACGGACAGACGGACGGACGGACGGACGGACGGACGGACGGACGGACAGACAGACAGACAGACAGACAGACAGACAGAGAAAGAGACAGGGACGTTGGGACAGACAGGGGCCTGGGAGGAGGCCCTGACTCCTGGCAGCACAGAGCCAGACCCACAGACCTCAGCCTCCTAATCTGCCTGCACCAGTCAATATTTATTCTATCAGTGCCAGTCAGGTGCACCAAGAGCAAGGGAGGAGCAGAGAAAAAATGTAATATCAGCCACTCAATTGGCTAACAGAACAGCTCACTTTTCTACTGCAAACAACCTTATTCACAAAGTAATAGGGATCTGTCTCTGAAATCCTATTTGCCTGGGTTCAAACTCTCAGCACGGCTGCCTCTGCCAAAGTGCTTTTTTCAAGAATAACTCCAAATGTCTGTAAACAATTTCATGTCAAGATGATACTGTGCAGTGGAATTATTCAGGAGTGGGTCTGTTTGCAGGGTGACAGTAATCTTTCATTAAAATAGAGAGACACCTACTGACAAGACTTCACCACCTCCCTTCTCTCCATTCTCCCTCTGGCTCCTCACCTTTTCTCTCTCTCTACCTTCTACTTCTTCCCCCCATCTCTTGCCAACACATAGCCCCTTTCATTTTCTACTGTTCTGTATCATTTCAAATGTTTTCTCATTTGGAGGAGAACCATGTTTCTCTCCTCTTTAAAATTCTACAGTAAGCACAATGCCAATATTTGATTTATAAGGTATAAAAACTGACACGCCAAAAGTGGAATTACATTTTACCTCACCAGATAAGCAACCCTGAGCGAAAGGCCTTTCAATAACCAGACCAAATGAATCAAATAGAAATCTGCTTCTGCAATATTCCCATATTCTTCTGAACTGATTACTTCTGTATCTGTCAGCTCCTTGTCCATGTGACTGAGAAACTGATTGGTGCTTTTCCTCCTGGAATAATCAAACTGTCTCCCTCTTAAATTTAAGGGCCTATTTGCCCTCCTATTTGAATGAATTATGTGATAATCTGGTGGAAACTATAGCCACTGATGATGATAAGGGTCATAATCAGTCTCATATTTATACATAATCTGAATTTAATATTTATCTGAGATGGATTGGGCTCTTATGGAGGAGGTCCTAATGAGGACTCATTTTCAGCCGAGTCCCTCTTTAGTCATTTTAACTCTCTCCAATTGACATTTACTGACCTTATATGGAAAAAAAAGAGGTAGGGGATATCCAATGTGTTCACTCTAGCATCTGCTTCTCTTTGGGCTGTGGAGTACATGTTCTTTGTAGAGCGCCTGTGAAGGGTTAAATTATTGATGTTAAATGGCATGCTGGATTCTGTCTGCTGCCTGTTAATTAGATTGTAATTACAGCGGAGCTTTGCAAGCCTGTCTGCTCTGATTAGAAACACTTTTGTGGCCGATCCGCATGACCTTTCCTTTAAAACTTCACTACTTCAGATTAACAATGGCTACAAGGGGTAAACGCTCAACAAGTAAACTTGTTCTGGATGAAAGATAAGGCAAATGCTCTTCTTTATGGAACCAACACCCCGCACACATGCATATCCATGCACATCCATGCTCTCTGACCAAAAATCACTGTGTTCCCATGCAATCTAAAGATCGGAGATTGCTTCCCACCAGTATTATAACTGCAAAACCAGATGTGGATTGAATTCATTGCATTAGCCCCCGCCTAACAAGACATAATTCCCAGTTTTAATAATTTCCATGCTGGATTTAACACTTATTAAGTTAGACAAGGCTTCCTACTTCCAAATGAAGAAACAAAGGAATATCTGCCAGCATTGCACCACTGGGGACTGAGGAGGTGAGAATCATCTGTTGTAAGGTTTGTCATAATTCCCTTTGACTGGCTGGTCCTACAACCATGAGGCAGGAGCGGATAGCTATGCTCAGGCAGGGGCAAAATCTACAGACACCTTATTCCTTCAGTGTCAATGTAATAGTGTATTCATGTTTCTTAAAGCAATCATGTATAGATTATACTGTACATTTGCAACGTGTAGTCCACTGGTCAGGTTGACACACACACAACACAACACATTACACTGCATTACTTTAAATACTGAGTGTGTGTGTGTGTATGTGTGTGTGTGTGCGTGCGTGCGTGCGTGTGTGTATGCCAGTGTGCCAGTGCCAAATACATTTAAACTCTGTTTTTCACAATTCCTGACATTTAATTCAAGTAAAAATTGAACCTGTTTTAGGTCAGTTAGGAGAGAATTATTTATTTCAGCTTTTATTTCTTTCATCACATTCCCAGTGGGTCAGAAGTTTACATACACTCAATTAGTATTTGGTAGCATTGCCTTTAAATTGTTTAACATGGGTCAAACGTTTCGGGTAGCCCTCCACAAGCTTCCCACAATAAGTTGGGTGAATTTTGGCCCATTCCTTCTGACAGAGCTGGTGTAACTGAGTCAGGTTTGTAGGACTCCTTGCTCACACACGCTTTTCAGTTCTGTCCACAAATTTTCTATAGGTTTGAGGTCAGGGCTTTGTGATGGCCACTCCGATACCTTGACTTTGTTGTCCTTAAGCCATTTTGCCACAACTTTGG
>NW_019945780.1:32190-62816 GCF_002910315.2 Salvelinus sp. IW2-2015 | reverse complement strand
GTGTGTGCTGTGGTGTGTGTGGTGTGTGTGTGTGTGTGTGTGTGATGTGTGTGTGTGTGTGTGTGTGTGTGTGTGTGTGTGTGTGTGTGTGTGTGTGTGTGTGTGTGTGTGTGTGTGTGGTATTGAACAGTTTACAGTACTCTGAGTGTATCTATGTGAGGTGGAGGGTGTGTGTGTGAGCAGAACTTCTGGTTTAGTTGTGGGCAAAGGGAGGAGGGATCTCTCTCTCCCAGAGCCTTTGAGGTGCGGCTTCAAGTTACACATAGCTTAGGGAAAAGGGCTCCGAAAGAAATTCTTAAGTGCAATAATTGTTCTGAGACTTGTTCTTATTAATATTTCTTCTGACTCTGAGTTTTTTTTTCATCCTCCTTTTTTCCTTAACCAAAATCAGTTGTTGTCTGTTTGCTGCTGCGAAATGCCTGTCAGACTGGTCCTGACCTGGCCAGGCAGCAGTAATGATGGGAGGATGAAAGAGCCAGGCCATTCCCAGGCTGCCTGTTAGGGGGTGCAGGCCTGTGAAATGGGAGATAAATGGAGACCAGGTGTGCAGTGGGGGCCAGAGACGCTCCTGCAGTCCTCAGTCTGAGAGGGAACGCCACACTGCCTCTGCTTCATGAACACTGACAGGGAGCTCCCTCACAGACTCACACTATTGCGTTCACACTGGCACACACACACACCACACACCACACACACACACACACACCACACACACACACACACACACCACACACCCACAACACACACACACACACACACACACACACACCACAACACACCACACACACACACACACACACACACACACACACACACCACACACACAAAGTGAATTATGACAAACCTTACAACAGATGATTCTCACCTCCTCAGTCCCAGTGGTGCAATGCTGGCAGATATGCCTGTGTTTGCTTCATTTGGAAGTAGGAAGCCTTGTCTAACTTAATAAGTGTTAAATCCAGCATGGAATTATTAAAACTGGGAATTATGTCTTGTTAGGCGGGGGCTAATGCAATGATTTCACTCACATCTGGTTTTGCAGTTATAATACTGGTGGGGAAGCAATCTCCTGATCTTTAGATTGCATGGGAACACAGTGATTTTTTGGTCAGAGAGCATGGATGTGCATGGTATGCAATGTGTGCGGGGTGTTGTTTCCATAAAGAAGAGATTTGCCTTATCTTTCATCCAGAACAAGTTTACTTGTTGAGCGTTTACCCCTTGTGTCATTGTTAATCTGAAGTAGTGAATTTTAAGGAAAGGTCCATGCGGATCGGCCACAAAAGTGTTTCTATCAGAGCAGACAGCGCTTGCAAAGCTCCGCTGTAATTACAATCTAATTAACAGGCTGCAGACAGAATCCAGCATGCCATTTAACATCAATAATTTAACCCTTCACAGGCGCTCTACAAAGAACAATGTACTCCACAGCCCAAAGAGAAGAGATGCTAGAGTGAACACATTGGAATATCCGCTACCGTCTTTTTTTCCATATAAGGTGCAGTAAATGTCAATTGGAGAGAGTTAAATGACTAAAGAGGGACTCGGCTGAAAATGAGTCCTCATTAGGACTCCTCCATAAGAGCCAAATCCATCTCAGATAAATATGTAATTTCAGATTATGTATTAAATATGAGACTGATGTATGACCCTTATCATCATCAGTGGCTATAGTTTCCACAGATTTACAGATATTCATTCAAATAGGAGGGCAAATAGGCCTTAAATTTAAGAGGGAGACAGTTTGATTATTCCAGGAGGAAAAGCACCAATCAGTTTTCTCAGTCACATGGACAAGGAGCTGAACAGATACAGAAGTAATCAGTTTCAGAAGAATATGGGAATTTGGAGCAGAAGCAGATTTCTATTTGATTCATTTGGTCTGGTTATTGAAAGGCCTTTCGCTCAGGTTGCTTATCTGGTGAGGTAAAATGTAATTCCACTTTTGGCGTGTCAGTTTTTATACTTATAATAAATATTGGCATTGTGCTTACTGTAGAATTTTAAAAAGGAGAGAAACATGGGTTCTCCTCAAATGAGAAAAATTTGAAATGATACAGAAAGCAGTAGAAAATGAAAGGGCTATGTGTTGGCAAGAGATGGGGGGAAGAAGTAGAAGGTAGAGAGAGAGAAAAGGTGAGGAGCCAGAGGGAGAATGGAGAGAAGGGAGGTGGTGAGTATCTTGTACGTAGGTGTCTCTCTATTTTAATGAAAGATTACTGTCACCCGCAAACAGACCCACTCCTGAATAATTCCACTGCACAGTATATCTTGACATGAAATTGTTTACAGACATTTGGAGTTATTCTTGAAAAAAGCACTTTGGCAGAGGCAGCCGTGCTGAGAGTTTGAACCCAGGCAAATAGGATTTCAGAGACAGATCCCTATTACTTTTGTGATAAGGTTGTTTGCAGTAGAAAAAGTGAGCTGTCTGTTTAGCCAATTAAGTGGCTGATATTACATTTTTTCTCTGCTCTCCCTTGCTCTTGGTGCACCTGACTGGACTGACTGAATAAATATTGACTGGTGCAGGCAGATTAGGAGGCTGAGGTCTGTGGGGTCTGGCTCTGTGCTGCCAGGAGTCAGGGCCTCCTCCAGGCCCCCTGTCTGTCCCAACGTCCCTGTCTCTTTCTCTGTCTGTCTGTCTGTCTGTCTGTCTGTCTGTCCGTCCGTCTCCGTGCGTCCGTCCCGTCCGTCCGTCCGTCTGTCCGTCCGTCCGTCCGTCTGTCTGTCCGTCCTGTTCTGTCTGTCCGTCTGTCTTGTCTTGTCCGTCGCCTGTCTGTCGTTGCTCTGTCTGTCTGTCTGTCTGTCTGTCTCCCTGCTGGAGGACCCACCTTGGCCTTGTCTGCCCTTCCCATTACAGTCTCCTGTTTAACTAATTTGTTGAGAGATATTTAAACACAACTCTATAAAAGCCTGTGTTTTCAGACATAAGGAAGTGGATGGCTGCACGTTCTACGTTTTAAACTCGGACAAAACGGAGATGCTTGTTCTAGGTCCCAGAGAACAAAGAGCTCTTCTGTTTGAATCTGACAATTACTTTGATGGTTGTACAGTCGTCTCAATAAAACTGTGAAGGACCTCGGCGTTACTCTGGACCCGATGCTCTCTTCTTTGACAACATATCAAGACTGTTTTCAAGGACAGCTTTTTTCATATACGTAACATTGCAAAAAATCAGAAAACTTTCTGTACAAAAATTATGCAGAAAAATGTATCATGCTTTTTGTTAGCTTCTAGGTTAGACTACTGCAATGCTCTACTTTCTGGCTACCCGGATAAAGCACTAAATACACTTCAGTATAGTGCTAAATACGGCTGCTAGATCCTGACTAGAACCAAGAAATTTGATCAATATTATCCAGTGCTAGCATCCCTACACTGGCTTCCTGTTAAGGCAAGGGCTGATTTCTAGGCTTTTTACTAGCTACCTAAAAAGCATTACATGGGCTTGCTCTACCTATCTTTCGATTTGTCCTGCGTACATACAGTACCTACACGTACGCTACGGTCACAAGACGCAGGCCTCCTAATTGTCCCTAGAATTTCTAGACAAACAGCTGGAGGCAGGGCTTTCTCCTATAGATGCTCCATTTTTATGGAATGGGTCTGCCTATCCATGCTGAGAGACGCAGACTGCGATAACTCAACCTTTAAGTCTTATTATGAAGACTCATCTCTTCAGTAGGTCATATGATTCAGTGTAGTCTGGCCCGGAAGTGTGAAGGTGAACGGAAAAGGCACTGGAGCAACGAACCGCCCTTGCTGTCTCTGCCTGGCCGGTTCCCTCTCTCCACTGGGTCTCCTGCCTCTAACCTATTACAGGGGCTGAGTCACTGGCTTACTGGTGGCTCTTCCATGCGTCCCTAGGAGGGGTGGGTCACTTGAAGTGGGTTGGTCACTGACGTGGTCTTCCTGTCATGGGTTGGCGCCCCCCCTTGGGTTGTGCCGTGGCGGAGATCTTTGTGGGGCTATCTCGCTTGTCTCCGGATGGTAAATTGGTTGGTGTTTGAAGATATCCTCTAGTGGTGAGGGGGCTGTGCTTTGACAAAGTGGGGTGGGGTTATATCCTGCCTGTTTGGCCTGTCCGGGGGTATCATCGGATGGGGCCACAGTGTCTCCTGACCCCTCCTGTCTCAGCCTCAAGTATTTATGCTGCAGTAGTTTATGTGTCGGGGGCTAGGGTCAGTCTGTTATAATCTGGAGCATTTCTCCTGTTTTTATCCGGTGTCCTGTGTGAATTTAAGTATGCTCTATCTAATTCTCTCTTTCTCTCTTTCTTTCTCTTGGAGGACTGAGCCTAGGACCCATGCCTCAGGACTACCCTTGCATGATGACTCCTTGTTGTCCCAGTCCACCTGGCCGTGCTGCTGCTCAGTTTCAACTGTTCTGCCTGCGGCTATGGAACCCTGACTTGTTCACTGTGATTACTATTATTTGACCATGCTGGTCATTTATGAACATTTGAACATCTTGGCCATGTTTGTTTAGTCCTCCACCCGGCACAAGCCAGAAGAGGGCTGGCCACCCCTCATAGCCTGGTTCCTCTCTAGGTTCTTTCCTAGGTTTTGGCCTTCTAGGGAGTTTTTCCTAGCACCGTCTTCTAACACTGCATTGCTTGCTGTTTGGGGTTTTAGGCTGGGTTTCTGTACAGCACTTTGATTATCAGCTGATGTAAGAAGGGCTATATAAATCATTTGATTTGATTTGATTGTTCTTCTATGATAGAATGTTGTTGGCAACACGGCTGTTTGTGTTTTTTGTCCGAGCTTCCTAGCAAGGTCTGTTATTGTTACTGCTTTGGCCTGCTTCATACCCATACAGTATTATGGCCCTGCTGAGCAGCCATCACCTTCTTTGTAAGGCACTTTGGGTCACATTCAACTCTCAGTCACATGCACACCACAGGAGGTTTGGTGGCACCTTAATCGGTGAGGACATGCTGCGGGAGATGGCTGGAGCAGAATCAGTGGAATGGTATCAAATACATAAAACTTTGATGCATTCCATTCCACTCAGTTCCAGCCATTATTTATGAGCGTCTCCCCTCAGCACCCTTCACTGATGCACACACACACATGCGTACACAGCAACGCAGAGTCACACACACATGCACACACACATACATGCAGGAAAATCAACCAAGGTATTTGCACATTAATTTAACTTTGGTATATGGCCGCTGTTTGAATTAATAAGGCCACCTTTTTATGCCGAGTTATCAGCTTCAATAACAAATGGCAGGGCAATTCCTCCCCCCCGTCCCCTCTCCTCCCTCCCTCCCTCTCCCTTGATATATGAATTTTTGACCAAATGTCCCCTTTGACTATGTAACGAGGTATGATGTATTGAGCCTTGGCTGTTGCCATGGAGACCCCAGTCCCGTTGTTTACTTGTCATTGAGCACAAACAAGCACTGGCATCTAATGTCATTCCAGTCACACTGAGGGAGAGCGATGAGAAAAGGGAGAGAGTGTGTGTGCTGGGATCTCTCTCCCGCTCTCAGCGAGAAAATGGCTTGCTGCGTATAATGTTTTGGTTCCATTCCCTTTACTGGTGTGCTCAGGGCGGAGAGAGTTGGGACGACTATTAGCACACACACACACACACACACACACACACACACACACACACACACACAGGGAGTGTAGATTATTGTAAAGCATACAGAAACCTACATATGCCACAGATATTTAATGTAGGAATGGTGGTCCGATGCTGAGTGTTAGATTTATTCTGTAGATCTATCCTTCTTAAAACCTCTCAACAGTACAATGACTAGAGACATGTGGATCTASGTYAAGSCAGGATTCTCTCCTTGACTTTTTAACTGTTAAAGTGATTTAGCAGACCCCATCAGACCAGGACAACCTGTGAAACACATTTATGGAGGAAAAGGATAGACCAAAAGACAGTGGAGTTCTTACATGGTCAAGCCATTGTCATTTTTACATACAATAATAAAATTAGGTGTGATAATTGATCTCTCACGACTCTGACATCAACACAGAGCTATGATTTTCAGCGGTTAAAACACTCTCAAGCTGAGGTCTTGAAAAGCTCTCGATGCATCACATTACTTTGAGGTTACAGAAATGACACCTAGGGAAGAACTTTGAAATTATTTATTGGATAAAGGAGAAAAGAGGGTGAAGAGAGGGGAGGAGAAGAGAAGGACAAACACATTCCCAGCACATATTCTCCTCATTACGATTGAGGGGTGAGCCGATCACTCAATTATTGGCTGCCGTCACAGGCTAATATTTCTGCCTGTCAGGCCTGATTCAGGCTCAGTTTTGGTCAGAGTTCTTCTGATGGACCTCATTTCCTGTTAAGTAGAACCAGAAGGTTTTGTGAAAAAGGCGACACCTGATCCTGTGTCCAGGAGATGGGAAATACTCCAGCAAGACCCAGTGCCTGCCAAGGCACACTCCACACCTCCCCTATGGCTTCCAGGCTGGTGGGGGGCTAAGGGCCAGTAGTTTGTCCTGCACAGGATGGGGGGGTAGTAGACTGATATGGGTAAATATCTATGCAAAAAACAATTTCTCAAGTAACAATTTTGCTAGGACTGTCTGGGAGTGGTCTGAGTGGGGAGGGGGAAACTGAAAACGAGCTTTTTAATGCCAGAGAGGTTTGGAACTCTCTTTGTTATTGGTCTATTAACCAATTTACCGCATGGTGATGTCACCATGGAAAGCTGAAACTCCCACCAATGCAAATCTACGGATTAGAAGGTCCTGTGTAGATTGTATTATTTCAACCAGCAACTATCAGAAAATAACACTGATTACATTTTTCTTTACACTTTTACAGTGTTAGTTTCATCAGCTGTTGTACAATATGAGCTAAAACACAGGATAAACAGAATTTTGACTGCACTAAAACAGTATTTAATAATGGCATGTATTAGTCTGATACATTTACAAATCCTGCATAACTCTATCCATAAGCAGTGTCCAGTAAGAGGTCAGCACTGCCAGTACTGACCCTCAGAGCCCCTCCCACAGACCTGTGTGTCTGTAGGTCACATGACATGGGTCTGCTATCAGTGATGTGCAGAGTCTGATAAGGTCTTCTTTCCTCTGACCTTCCCGTCTATCCCATCAGATTCCCTGGAGGTGGGAGGGATGCCTGCTTTAAAACAAGGCCTCACCCAGCCATCTTCTATTTAAAAAAGGAACCCGTCTTTGCGTTTGAAATGTTTTATCCCATTCGCCTTCCCTCGGAACCCCCTCACCCATCATTTCTCCTGACATATGAGATTGAATTAGTTTGACCTGTCCTCGCGGCTCTGGTGTGATTTGGCTTTGACATTGATAGGGGAGGAAGACATTGTGGCACTGCATGGATGGAGATCCAGGGGAGGTGGGGAGAAAAGGGGGAGAGCTCACTGGGCTAGGATGTGGATGTAGGATGTGGTAGTCCTGTGGTTTTTAGGCCTGGCAATGAGAAGAATCCTTAGCCTCATGGTGTACCCTGTTATTGTCCCAGACTGGCTGTCAGAGGTWAGCCCTRAASAGCAGAGAAACCTGTTCATGTGTAAAGCAGCCCTGCTTAGCCAGGGCTTTCACTYGTGGAGCCACAAATGCATACAGTATGTCCACAGTCTTTGCTGGTGACATACTATAATTTGTTCCTTTGGTACAGTTCAGACAGTTTACCTACAATTCCAAATGTAACATGTTCCCAAAACCTCAAAAGGTTTGATAGCAGTGACAGTCCTGGCAAAGGATCCAGAACTCTTTGTTCTCAACAAATTATTACACTGCATTACTTTAAATACTGTGTGTGTGTTTGAAGTCTTTATGACTTTGTGTTAATGTGACAGAGGTGAAACACCATGGTCGGATGGGTTGGTTGGCAGCAGGATGCCCTGACCAGCCCAGCGTAGGATTGAAAGCCATGCTGGAATGTTTGGTAGCGTGGTTTCCCTTCCAGCTTCTGCTCCTCATTTTCTGCCTTTGTGGTCTCCAGGGCCGGTGCCAACTTCAAACCAAACAACCATTTAAGAGCCATGTTTCTCATTTAAAACAATGCCCGCGATTACATAGTCATGCTATGTACAACCATGCCTTTTGTAGTCACTTTGGCTTCAGTTGTCCAAACTTCGTACCCTTGATTCACTGCAAATGTTGAAAGCAGATCCTAAAGAGCTTAAGAAACCCCACAGAGACATTAGTGGGACCAGGCCTTAACCCTCTACATGGCATTACCACCCAGCTCGAGCCATCCAGTCATACAGAGCGACAGATATTCTATCCAGCAGAGCTCTAATCTGCCTGTAGGGCCTGAGAGGGAGTGAGCTCTGATACATCAGAGGCCATTTCTGGGATATGTACAGGGCAGACAGGGGTAGAGAGAGAGAGGAGTGGCAGACAGGATCCTGTGGAGCTGTCACTCAGATCTAGGCCTACATACAGACTCCCTCTACTCACTGTGGCCTTCTGACAGGCTATGTGAGGGGCAGTTGGGATGATAATTAAATATTGGGCCCCTACATTTTGTAATGTGGGGCCTGTTCCTCCAGGCCAAGGGAGTATGAGATTGGGAGCTCCCCTTGCCCATGGCCAGTGTTAGACTCAGGCGCTAACCCAATTTCACACTCTTGCGACTTGGGCCTGGGCTGTTACAATGCTACATGTGAGTGTGGGTGCCATCTGGTCCAGGGCTGGGGAGGAAGCGGCCTGGTTTTTCACTCTGATCCGATTAGGGTGTTTTTAATTCATTCGGGATGTACCCTTGCGTGTTAATTGGCTCAGCATGGCCGATGAATCAGGCTCCTTGCTCTAGACAGGATGGCCCCTGCTTCCAACTCTCTCTCTCTCTGGGGCTTCTCGGGAACCCTTTACCCCCTTTCCTAGAACCCCATCGTGCACCGTAGTTAATTCAGCATGCATGTTGTATGAACACACACGTTCACAGCACACTTCTCTTTTATAATATTCAGTTCAATACTCAAATCATATTTCAATGAAAATCCTTTAGAAACTTTCAAGAATTCAGTAAGGCTCTCAAGGACTCCGCCCACCCTCTTCATCCCTCTTTATAGTAAAACAGACAGCAATTCAATCAAATCTTTTCAGACTGGAGCTCACTAAAGGTCACAAGGCAATAATAGCGTACTCCTTTATTAAAGGAAACTTCCAAAGGGGAGCGCATGCCCTCGTGTGTCACACCGTNTCAGACTGGAGCTCACTAAAGGTCACAAGGCAATAATAGCGTACTCCTTTATTAAAGGAAACTTCCAAAGGGGAGCGCATGCCCTCGTGTGTCACACCGTGCCTGACTGGGGCTGGCTAGGAGGGGGCCCCACAATCAAGGTCCTCCCTTGTTATTTCAGTTTGGTTTCTCACAAAAAGCATCTCATTTCATAAAGTCCTCCAGCATTACAATCAAACCAATATGGTACAACCGTGTCACGTTTGTGCATGCAAACCTTGCAAAGACAAGAAAAATACAAAGAATGCATTGGAAATGTGTTACTAATGCAAAAAGCCCTTTACTGTTAATATTGTAAGGGGAATCGTAATGGCACACTAACCTCTGTGACTCCTGTGCATAAAGTAAGGGAACAGCTTGGAGCCTACTGCATGCCAAAAACTACGAAGGATAACACTGTGAATATGATACCTACTCTAACACTAAATCAATGTTACATTCATAAGTCTGATGTCATGCTGTACAGTTGAGATATACAGTTGAAGTCGGAAGTTTACACACACCTAGCCAAATACATTTAAGTTTTTCACAATTCCTGACATGTAATCCTAATAAAAATTCCCTGTCTTAGGTCAGTTAGGAACACCACTTTATTTTAAGAATGTGAAATGTCAGAATAATAGTAGAGAATGATTTATTTCAGCTTTTATTTTTTTCATCACAGTCCAAGTGTGTTAGAAGTTTACATACACTCAATTAGTATTTGGTAGCATTGCCTTTAAATTGTTTAACTTGGGTCAAACGTTTCGGGTAGCCTTCCACAAGCTTCCCACAATAAGTTGGGTGAATTTTGACCCATTCCTCCTGACAGAGCTGGTGTAACTGAGTCAGGTTTGTAGGCCTCCTTGCTCCCACACGCTTTTTCAGTTCTGCCCACACATTTCTATAGGATTGAGGTCAGGGCTTTGTTATGGTCACTCCAATACCTTGACTTTGTTGTCCTTAAGCCATTTTGCCACAACTTTGGAAGTAAGCTTGGGGTCATTGTCCATTTGGAAGACCCATTTGCGACCAAGCTTTAACTTCCTGACTGATGTCTTGAGATGTTGCTTCAATATATCCACAGAATTTTCCTTCCTCGTGATGCCATCTATTCTGTGAAGTGCACCAGTCCCTCCTGCAGCAAAGCACCCCCACAACATGATGCTGCCACTCCCGTGCTTCACGGTTGGGATGTTGTTCTTTGGCTTGCAAGCCTCCCCCTTTTTCCTCCAAACATAACGATGGCCAAACAGTTCTATTTTTGTTTCATCAGACCAGAGGACATTTCTCCAGAAAGTACAATCTTTGTCCCCATGTGCAGTTGCAAACCATAGTCTGGCTTTTTAATGGCGGTTTTGGAGCAGTGGCTTCTTGCTTGCTGAGCAGCCTTTCAGGTAATGTCGATATAGGACTCGTTTTACTGTGGATATAGATACTTTTGTACCTGTTTCCTCCAGCATCTTCACAAGGTCCTTTGCTGTTGTTCTGGGATTGATTTTCACTTTTCGCACCAAAGTACGTTCATCTCTAGGAGACAGAACGCGTCTCCTTCCTGAGCGGTATGACGGCTGCGTGGTCCCATGGTGCTTATACTTGCGTACTATTGTTTGTTACAGATTGAACGTGGTACCTTCAGGCGTTTGGAAATTGCTCCCAATGATGAAACCAGACTTGTGGAGGTCTACAATTTTTTTTTCTGAGGTCTTGGCAGAGTTCTTCTGATTTTCCCATGATGTCAAGCAAAGAGGCACTGGTTTGAAGGTGGCCTTGAATACTCCACAGGTACACCTCCAATTGACTCAAATGATGTCAATTAGCCTATCAGAAGCTTCTAAAGCCATGACATCATTTTCTGGAATTTCCAAGCTGTATAAAGGCACCAGTCAACTTAGTGTATGTAAACTCTGACCCACTGGAAATTGTGATACAGTGAATTATAAGTGAAATAATCTGTCTGTAAACAATTGTTGGAAAATGACTTGTGTTATGCACAAAGCAGATGTCCTAACCGACTTGCAAAACTATAGTTTGTTAACAAGACATTTGAGGAGTGGTTGAAAACGAGTTTTAATGACTCCAACCTAAGTGTATGTAAACTTCGACTTCAACTGTATGTGGTAGCAGGTTCCTGGCCTATTGGTTGGCTACAGGAGTTACTACACCTACTTGGCCAGAGTGAGTCGTCCTTTTGGCCACCAGGTTGCCCATTAAGAAATCATAGAAACAGCCTGTCCCACGCAGCTTCTGAAGTGTCTTTCAGAGTCACATATTTAGAGAGTTAGGCCAACTTTACAATGTTGAATATTGTTCTAATTCTAGACATTCAGTTACATGCATTGTTTAAAATCATAGAGCAATGCAATACTATACTAATGATGTATCATTCTTAACTCTATGAGTTTAAATATATCCCGCATAGTAATGTAAATGGGAGCTAAACATACTGACATAGAATGAGGCCAGTGTCTGTAAATGCAAATCATACTGCAGAAACCCTCATTGGCGCAACTTTCTAAATACATGGCTCTTGGTACTCGTTGTGCCAATGTGTGATCTGGCTCTGGTCTCGTTGTGCCATGTGTGATCTGGCTGTCTGGTCTCGTTGTGCCATGTGGTGATCTGGCTCTGGTCTCGTTGTGGCCATGTGTGATCTGGCTCTGGTCTTCGTTGTGCATGTGTATCTGGCTCTGGTCTTCGTTGTGCCATGTTGTGATTCTGGCTCTGGTCTCGTTGTGCATTGTGTGATCTGGCTCTGGGTCTCGTTGTGGCCATGTGTGATCTGGGCTGCTGGTCTCGTTGTGCCATGTGGTGATCTGGGCTTGGTCTCGTTTGCCAATGTGTGATCTGGCTCTGGTCTCGTTGTGGCCATGTGTGATCTGGCCTCTGGGCTCGTTGTGCCATGTGTGATCAAGGTAGCAAGCTAATTTTGCTTTCATTCTCACATCCTCATTCCAATAAGTATCAAACACATGTAAACAATGGACACACACAGAACTTCAGCTAGACATCTCAAGTAGCTGCAAATGCACACATGCAAAGCAAATAATTAGAAATCCAAGCCTTCTCAATATGACTTAATTTTCAAGTGAGTGCCAGTAGTATAGTACACCATGCCTTGAAGTTTCAACATCAGTCAGAAGGAATTAAAAATACTCGCTGTTCACCAACATACTCTCACTTGGGAGTTATCATTTTTCTCAGCCTTAATCAACTTGAATTAGTCACAAACAGCCACTTCTAATTAAGTGAGATCCTGCAATCGTTCCTTAATATGTTTTAATGAATCATGTCCAGAGATCATCCCTACCAGGGATCTAAATATGAATCATCCCTACCAGGGATCTAAATATGAAGGATGATACATCTCAGGGCATGGAAGATTAAGAAGAGGCTAAAGAGATCTGACAAGATCACACTTTTTATGCATTAATTAAAACAATGACGATGCAAATTATGTTTTAAGATCATTATTACCCTTAATAAGATACAAATGTGAAGGATAATGTTTGATAATAATAGATATTATGGAGAATACTGCTAAGCTATGGCTGTGTAAGGTTACTGTATTTCAACTCTACACTGTAAATACAGAAGAAAGCATAAAGGATCAAATGTTCATGGTTGGTACAGAGAGTGCAGCTATAGTAGTATCAACGTATACAAATCATTCATGGCAGGAAAGGCATTCTGATTTGAGCTAAATGTACAAACTGCTATTCAGTGTTCAACATTCTCTCTCTGTATGTGACACTTGACTTTTGCACTATTCATCTGCCGTCTTCATTCATACAATACAACTGAATTCAAACAAAACACACAAGGATGAGGCACACAAGTAATGCATTTTATGCTCATACTTTTTTAATGTATCACAATGAGCAAGAAACATACTTGATGAAATATTTTCAAAGGAGTATATTCAATTACCATCTACAATCAACTTAACTAGGACAACAAGGTTTTTGTGACAAAAGTTTCTTTAAAAGTCTGAAGTTCCATGTGGTTTTATGTATGTTAGTTTCCATGTAATTTGGTACAGTTTGGAAATCTTCATCATATAATTACAGTAACAAAAAAGCTAACAAGACTACAGTATAGAAAAGACATCAAGAACAACATTTTTGGTTTAACTTGCTCTTTTTTGTACATTGCAAGGCTGTTTTTTCTACCCTCAGTGGGCTGCCTGGAGCCACGGAGCCATGCTTGTGAGGCTCGGAGGAGGAATAATTCAAGAAAACAAAAAGAAAAAGAAAATGCATTAAAAAAAACATTGTGGCACCAGGAGTCACAAAAGGAACAGAGAGAGCTCCAAGTAACAGTTCATCTTTGAAGTTGGAGCAAACGGTTTTGTTTGGTTGTTTGTTAGTTTGGTTGTTAATTTTGGTTGATTCGCTTTTTTGTGTGTAACTGCCTCTTTAGGAATGACAGCCTAGAAAACCCTTCCCCTTTCTCTCTGGCTCATTTCTCTTTTTGGTTGGTGTGATGAACAGAGAGAGGGGCGAGCCGCCGTCTGACTGGAGAGCTTATACTTGTCCATCAGTGAGACAAGCAGGAGGAAATGAAACAGGTAGCAACAACATGAACCGGGGGAAATGAAGCAAGCATCTCTGTCCATCCCGTCCAGAAGTGCGGAAACATGTCCGTAAAAGAGCAGAAGCAGAGGCAGAGCTGGAGAAGAGAGACAGACAGAGCAACAAGGAAGCAGCTGGAGCCACTATAGTTCAGCTTCTTTATCTAATGTCTTTCCTCTCTGTGTCACACATGTCCACTGGTTCCAGAGTCCATTCCCATCTCAGAGATGTAAGCAAATATGGTTGTGATATTAAAGCCGCCTTGAGCCTGCCTTTGGCTCCCATGCCCAGTTTGCCCACAGCCTCCCCTGTCCTCTCAGCAAGATCTCCAAAGTTTCCCAGAGTTCATTTCTTCTTTTCATTCCTTCTTTATCATTTCAAACAAAAAAGTTGATGTCTTGTTTTAAATATATCTATATCTGTATACATGTTCATTTTCACAGTGGGCAAAAGATGACCTCTACAGCAAAACCTTGTCTTTTTCTTTCTTTGTAATTGTCCATGAAAATCAAGTATCCCAATGTGAGTCAAAGGATCTCAGTTATCTATTGTTTTGTGCCACAATAAAATATACACTTATCTGGGGCACAAATTGTAATTTTAAATTTTGTTTTTAACTGCATAAAGCTTTGGCCACATTCATATATTCAATCAAAATAAAAACTGCTCAGTGCTTCGGTATCGTCGTTCTCCTCTTTTTGATTTTTGTTAACTTTAAAATTCAAATTTCTAAAACTTCACCACTTTATTCATAATCCAGCTTTCGGTTCAGTACGTTTTGGTGCGTAAATAAAAGTACAGTATAAAATAAAATGTATAAAAACTCAAAACTGATGCTGGCTCTTATGAAACACACTCACTCACTCACACGCACACATACAAACTCACACACACAGTCCATGCTGGCTGAATCTGTTGTGAAGAAGACCAGGACCGTCTTCCACAAAAGAGCCCAAAACAAAGATTACACTTCAGAAATAAGAGATCAAACAGTGTCAAAAAAGACAAAKKAAWWWWAYYAKKWTWWTWKKKCKWWAAYMMGSCKYGMRKWWYYAWWAAYMWMWTTTTTTAATTCAGCAATTGAAATTAAAGCTAGTGTTAATTTATATGAGGAAAAGTAATATACAGAAACTAAAATAACATAAAATAGTTATAAGAAAATAATAGTACATGTCTGACATCTGAAAACCAAAATAAAGCAAACGCATTCAAGAATAAACTGTACAACATTAGAATTCTCAAAAATAATCATATGAACAATATTCTAGAGAACAGGACTAGAGGAGTGGCAAGCTTGCAGACCAAATCAACCGAATTTCAACAGCATGCGTAAGGAAGTATTAACACCAAATCACATTGCTCTGCAAGACGTAACACTTTTAACACACTTCCTAGATTGCAGCTTGTATCAATTGGGGCAAATACACTTGCTATACACTAGTGGCCGAAAACCAGTTATTCACAAATTTAAATATGCCTTGGTTTTGGTGTAAAGGAATTAAATAAACGTTTTTCATCTATGAGAGAGTGGGGATAATTAAGCACATCCATTTCCACTGCAATAAGATGGAGCGAGTGACCTCTTTGGACATGAAGGCATGACATACCTCTTAACTACAGTATCTGAACACAAGGGACATCTTCAAAAAAACTCCTGCTTTTTCCAGAATTAAAACGCTTTGGAATGAAGACGTCCCTTAGAAACCTGTAATCAACATCGTGCGTGAAAATGGTTTAATGCCCTGCAGACACCTGGGCCAAGTCACAACTGGATGTGCCAGAAAGTTGGGCCGGCACTCCAGACTTATCAAAACAGCCATTATTTCCTTCTGAGACTTGCAAGTTGAGAGGCATGATGATGTAACCTAGGAGACACGTCAGTACCAGATGTATCATATACATGTATTGGTAACCACTATTACTTGCTGATCAAGTGAGTAACAAACTTAACTGGAAGGAGGGGTTCTTATCAACTTTCCATGCCAGACACAAAATGACAGATCTAGGTAATTTTGTTTAGCAAACAGAATGCTAACTTTACACAACAGCTTACAGTCACATTAGAAATGAGAAAAAAATACAATAATAATTCAAATGATTAAAATTAAATCAGTCCTTGCTTAAGAAAAAAAAGGAGAAAACTTTGATGTGATATTTGGAATGCACTGTTCTTTACTAATGTTATATATCATTGGCTTTAAACATTGGTTTGTTCAAAAAGAAAATCGTCAAAAATGTCCTTTGGAACATATATTCACAGTCTTCAAAGTTCCGTTTTTGCAAGATGAAGAAAAAAAAGATGTCGCAGAGGCAGGAAAATGGTTTATTGTTGTTTTAGTTAAAGCTTAGCCAAAAAGCAAAATGAGCATGCATCTAGCTAGGTATTCTTTTTTCAAAATTCTACATTAGCAGCAAAACGTATGTCCTTGAAGACCAGACCTTATACATTTTCTTTAAAAAAAATGACTTTTTGTGAGTAACAGAAAAGTTAAAACAAAGACTTATAACCTCTATCTTACAACTGCAATGGCTCTGTAACGCTGCTACTCCACAATGCAAGGACAAGGTTCCTTTTTTGGTTTTTGGTATTCTTGGTATTTTACGTAAAAAAGCCACCTGTCTGCTTGCAATGAAGCAAAAACGGCAACTCTGATGCGTACTCATTTATTTTAAAACTTTGTTTTCTTTCCTCTAAAAACAGCAACAAATTCTCAAGTATAAAGAAGCCTCTTTTCTCATCTTTATGCACCAATGGTGAAAGTGTTTAGTCTTTGGATTTTCTTTTTGTTTTAAAGCGTGATAATTATTATTATTATTATTTTTTCATTTTCTTCATCTATGACAACAACAACGTAAAGTCTAAATGAAAATAAAGCCGAAAAAAGACTGTAGCCACACTACATGAAGAACAAAAGGCTTGATTTGTAGTGCCGAAGAGGAGTAACTATCTCCATATCTACAAATGCAGTGGAGGAGAAAAACAAAGTGAGGTGAGAGAGGAACAAGTAAAGTGAGAATTATGAGTCAGACAATGTTAAGTGCACAAAGGTAACAGAAATAAAAGTAAATATTGTTTAACATTTCACCCCAGGTCTTTTTTTCTTTTTTGGTTAGTACCATACCAACCAAAACAGAGAGAAAAAACATTTTGAAAGAGAGAACCCTGCCTAGTGGGAGAGTGGCAGTTGGGTGAACGTTAGCCAAGAAGCCGAGAATAAGACAGAAATAAAGTTCAGATAAGTTACTGCTCCATAATCTAGTCTATCGGAATGACCAAGACAACATCAAATGAAGCGCCTTAAAGTTGGACGATACAAAAGCTAAATGTACAAAGTTTTTTTTCAATCTACCATACTGTTTAAATTCATTTCCAATGCAACAATCTACTTAACACCAAAAATGTTCATATCTATCATAAATACAGAAAGTTTTTTTATCAAAAAAATCTTTTTTATCCCCCATCAACATGTCTCCAATGCTCTCCGGATTGCAAATTTTCCCACTTTAAGAGTATTTCAAATGTTTAAAATCAGCAGATCAGCTACCCTTTTAAATGTCCAGAAAGCTATGTCTTTATGATATTTTCACTCATTTTAAAACTTTCTGTCATTAAAATCAATTTCTGGGAGAAAAAAAAAATATATGTTTCTCCTGTTCGGAACAAAAGGTGTAAAACAATGAAATTCTGTAACAGAAAAACGTCTGTGAGCTGTTGACCTGAGAATAAAATAGACATTACATTATTCTTTTTACTTTTGCAAGCCATTGGTATTTGAATGCTTTGATAGCAGAAAACTGTTAGACTATTCTCCCATACAGTACATACTGGCTTTTTGTGACTGTGCTATTAAGTGGAAATAATTACACAAACAAGGGACAGCTTGTTGACTTTGTCAAAAGGGTTCTTGGGCCATTTAACAACTTTGAGGCAGTCCATTGCTATACAGCATTCCTCTATCATTACCCAAAACTTAACTGCAGTGATCTTTCTATTCTTATACATATAAATGTATATATTTCAGTTGAAAGAAATGAAAACCAGCATGTTGATATGGGAAAACAATCCAGTAACATTTAAATTTTTGGTTACAAGCTTTGGAATTGCAGTTAGTCTTTACACATCTTTTTCTGAAATTGTTTTGTATACTTTTAAACGTATTTTAACATCGCTGCTTTTTTGTTTGTTTTTTCCCATTTGTGTTTTTTTTTGTCTTTTGCGTTTTTAAAATATTGTCCATCACCGAAAGCTCTTTTACAATCTGATGGAGTCCGTTCCTACACTAGCAAGATTACTACTACAACTACTACTGTCTTTGAGACAGCCGGGCTGTTGCGGCACCTCCGCCGTCCTGCCCAGCCTGTCTGCTGACTTCTGACTGCTGTCAGAGTCAGACTCGTCGGTAAAGACGTCTGTTGGTATCGAGGTCTGAACTCCTGAGGTGCTCAATGAACTTGAGGTAACCGTTGAATGTGAGGATACTGGAGGAAAAGAAGAAGAAGAAGAAGAAGGAGTGGCATTGGGCTTCCCAGCTAAAGCTCTGGAGAAAGGGGCCTGGGGCCAGGGTTTGCCGGCAGCTGTGGTGTTGAGTGGGGTGGCAGAGGAGGAGCACAAGGATGAAGAGACAGAGGAGGARGGCATGGTGGCTGATGTCGTTGGCGGGGGAGGGGGGGTGCTGATGAGATGAGTGGCAGACTGCGAGGTAGATGCGGTGTTAGGATCGGGGAAGCAGGCTGAAGAGTGAGGTAATAAACTAGTAGCGTGCTCTTTGGCATTTCTGGCTGATCGCTTGATTGTTCTGTGTTTGTGCAAAGCCGAATCCAGGTGTTGACGAAGCGCTTTGTCCCCATCCAACGTGGTGTCGCAGGCCAGGCAGTCYTAGAGGCTGCCCACCCCTGCACCTGRGCCACTGGGGACACGCAGCAACACCTCTTGCAYGTTTGCCACAGACTGACCGAAAAAGCAGATAGACTTCAGGTGATTGACGGCCGCTTCTTCCTTGCTGAAGACTGCTTGACATTTGCGACACGCCAGCCTGTACTGCACCTTGGGGACGATGTACTGGTCTAGAAGGGGGTCTGCGACTTTGCCATCCATCTCGTTCTGCTTGGAGGGTAGGTTATTGTGAGAGGAGGAGGAGGAGGAAGAGATCTCTCTGTGGGGGTTGCCTTTCTGCTCCTCTGTTTTCGCTGGATCTTTGGCAGATTCTTTGCGGTCCCCCAAAGGTTGAAGGGGAACTGGAGTTTGGCTCGCTTTGGGTTGCTGGATCTGCTGAAGCTGCTGCTGCTGCTGCTGTAGTGCCTCCTGCAGGCTCTGCTGATATTGCTGGTAGTGCTGAAGCAGGGACCCTGGGGACAGGCCCATCAGCGCTTGGGACAATGTTGGGTTGTAGGGGAACATACTTTCCATGCCGTACATTGGCTGCAGATAGCCGCCTTGGAGAGRRCCAGGTATCTGCGGGGCGTAATAKGGGGAAAATCCAGGCATGAAGTAGGGCAGGAACTGACTAGTCAGTAGAGCTGTAGGGTCCGATGCCAAGGCAGCCTGCAGGGCCTGGAGCTGGGCAGGGTCCACCACATACTCCATACCCGGRGTGGGCATGGAGGTGGCGGGCACAGCTGCGTCTTGTTTTTCTTTCTTGGCGCTGGRAGCAGAGGTGGATGGMGCTGGGGTGCCRCCTGTGGAGGATGGCGTTGAGGGCTTCTCTGTCTTCTCCTTGTGGTGGGGCTTCTCCTTCTCTCTTGACCTCTCAGCATTACGCTCTTTGGGGTGTTCAGGCCGGGAGCCTGACTGGGTTGTTGTGGTGGTGGAGGTGGAAGTAGGGCTGGAGTGGGCGACAGATGTGTTGGCCTGTGCTGGGCTGGGTGATGCCAAGGAGGAGGAGGAGGAGGGAGGCTTGTTGGGTAATCCAGACGTAGGGAGGCTGGGTGAAGGAACACTGGCGCCAGGCATGTTCAGGAGGTTTGGAGGTTTGGGAGGAGTTAAAGCTAGAGAAGATGAAACAGAGAAATGGGATAATTCAGAGTTAGAGGGGGATTCAAGACATTAGTTATTCATAGATGCATGTATGTGTTTTTCTAAGTAAGGTGTTCTAGAGAGCTACTGTACGCACTAATTATCGGAGCTTAGTGTATTAATAACTGATTACTTTATTGAAGAGAAATGTTTTTCACCAGAGGTAATTCATTAGATTGCTTTTGATGATTCAACGTTAGCCAATCAGAAACTCAGCCTTTCTAGGAAGGCCCATAAGAAGAGATCTCAATCTCAATATTTACTAGAGTTGATCAATCAAGAAGCAGCTGGGCAATAATAAAGAAAACAACAGACAAACTGAGGAGTTAGTTACATCTTAAGATGATAAAGACTCTAGTGTCTACTACTTCAAACATGTGCAAATGGTTTCTTTACAAATAAAGTATGACACTGACCTTTAAACAAACTTAGGAAATCTTAATCAAAACATGTAATTTAAATGATAATAAGGTCAAGTACTGCTAATGTTCCCAAGGTCAAAGAGGTTTGAGAAGGAAGTGAGCTATTATTATTCATTTGAGGACTTTTTTTTAATGTTCTCTAAATGAATGGTAACAGTTCAAGTAGCTCATGAAGTTGACAGCAGATGTCTGGAGATGCTCATTCTGATTTTATATTGTATTTGTTTGTTGTAGTAGCGTCTCTCCAATAACGCAGGCCAACACTGTCAAATGAACGGAATGAAGGACTTTTACTAGAATGCATGACTCATTATGAAATACAACGTGATGTAAAAAATAACATGCTTACAGTTGCCTGGCAAATCCAGATTAAAACGGAAGGTGCCATCACACTGTTATATTGTATTACATGTACAGTATGTATTCCAATGTGAATATTTCCAGATGACAGATTGATTGATGACAAGGTTATTTAATCTGAAGAAGGTCGAAACGTTGCCTACTGGAAAATGTAGGAGAAATTCAGCGCCCTATTTAATCCAGAGTGCTTACTAGTTTTCCCAGTTAATACCTAGTTAATGGTTTTACTTGAATGAGACACTCAGACTGGTACAGCACTTCTTTTCAATTGTGGATATTACAAAATACTACATTTGATCCAAGAGTGCTTCATCGGTTTAAGAAAACACTGATGAAACAGTGATCTATGTGACGTCTGAGCGATGACATACCTGAGTTTGATGAGTTAAAGCCAGGTAGGGAGGTGCTTCCGACACCTGGCAGAAGTCCAGGGGGCATCCCTTGCAGATTTGAATAGGCAGACTGAAGGTTCAGGGCCTGCAGGGCAGGGCTATCAAAGATCCCCTGCTGCTGCATGGCTTGCTGCTGTGCCAGTCCCAGGACCTCATTGGCTTTCTTGATGCGATCCATCTCCTGCTGGGCCATCAGCTGGCGGACAGTGGCTGGGTCAAAGTACTCCTTCTCCTTGTCCAGTTGGCTCCCAATGGTGTCCTTTACCTTGGTGATGTGTTGCGCAGAGAAGATGTGATCTCGCACGGAGAGACGGGCACTGTACTTGATACTGCACAAAGTGCACTCCGTCTTCGGCCCCTCGTAGGATGTGTGGTTGATCCCGAAGTGCTTAGCCATACTGAGCTTGGCCTTTTTCTCCTTGGCGCGAGCATTCTGGAACCACACCTGAACCACCCTCTTTGGAAGTCCGATGTCATTGCCAAGTACCTCACACTCCAGCATGGTAGGTGTCCTGTAGTCATTGAAGCAGGACTTGAGTAGCTTCAGCTGGAGGTTAGTCATCTGAGTTCGGAAACGCTTTTGGCCAGGACGGTCTCCACTGTCGATGCTCCTGCTGCCGGAAGCACCGGGGCTTGGTGAGCAGGGATCAGCCAGACTGGAGGTCTCACTGTAGTCAATTATATTCTCATTTTCATAGTCTCTAGCATAATAGCTTGTCGCAGGGCTCACCAGCCCTGATGACATCTGGTCGTCATTTTCAAGAGAGGGGGCTGTACCCACAGACTTAGACAGGTAATCACCACTATTTTGACCATGCTTTTGATCAGCACTGTCATTGTCAGCATTGGCCTCATCACCAGTGGTGGTATCTGTGATGGCCGTATTCACTGAAGAACAGTCGTCATTATCAAGTTTGTTCTGGTCAAAGCTAAGGTTGACAGAGGACATAGATGGACTCTCAAAGTCCTCCATTCCTCCTTCAACTTTAATGGATGAAGGGCTCAAAAGGGCCCTMGGAGACAAGTCCATGTTTTTGCTCACTGGTGACAGAGAGGAGCATTGTCCATCATTGTTAGAAGGGGCAAGCTGGGAATAGCTGGAGATATCCAGAGGATCCATCTTCATTTGCATCCCTTCCTCAGTGAACATGCCAGAGAGAGCTAYGTTGTAACCGGCACGTTTGGCTTCATGCCAATGGCGGGAACGGATATGTGCCTCTAGTGCAGTTTTCGCCTTGAAGAGAGCACGACAAAAAGGGCATCGCCGGTGAGCTTGAGCAGGCCCTACAGCCCGAAACTGRCCCTTCCTTTCCCTGGCTCTGGTATTTTGGAACCAAACTTGCACTACCCTCTTCTTCAGTCCCACCTCATGAGCYATGTGGTCAAGCATTTTACGAGTYGGGTTTGAGTCCAARAGGTATTTCTGYTAGAGGATCTCCAGCTGCTCAGGTGTGATGGTAGTCCTMAGGCGCTTGTCTCTTTGTGGCTCCTCCCCACTGTTGGTGCTGTCATTCTCTCCTGGGCTAGTGCCTGCTTTCTCCTCCAACTTCCTCTTCAGGGAGTTCATGGTGGAGGTGGGTGTTGATGGAGAGGTGGCAGAGCTGCTTGGGATCTGTGGCATAGCCCCAGAGAGSAGTTGACTGGCCAACAGGGGATTGCTTGGATCAAACAACATGAAGGGCATATCCATTGGGCGGTCCAAGAACTGAGGGTGGATGAATTGGTTTTGCACAGAGAGGAAGTGGAGTTGCTGGTGCTCCTGCCAGTGCTCAAAGGATGGGAAGCCAAGCTTGCACTGCTCACACTGGTATTGGATCATTTGCTGCGCCAGCTGTTGCTGTGATGCATTGCTCATGTGAGGGTTGAGGCCCATGTGGGAGCTCTGAGAAGCTCTCTCAGCCTGGCTTGTCTGAGAGACTGAGGGACCACAGTCACGTTGCTGCTGAGAGAGGGAAGGAGAAGAATGCTTGTTTGTCTTTGGGGCTGTTTGTGGCTTCTCATCTCGTGCTTCTCTTCTCTGATGTTGAGTCTCAGATTGGGGCTGATGCACAGTCTCCTGTTTGATGGTGGTCTGGTGCTCACGTGTGTCTGTGGACATTTCAGCCAAATGTTTGGGCTTCTCATCATAAGAGTTTGATGTGTTAGCTGGTGAGGCTTCCTCCTTCTCAGAGGATGAGAGGTGGGAGAAAGCTGAGGTGGAGGGAGGGAGAGGGCAGAGGCTTGAGGAGGAAGGCATAGGGGTGTGACAGGAGGACCCAGAGGGGGTGTAGTATTCATGAGAAAGATCCATAGAGTCCTCGTTTTGGCTGTCATATTGCCCGTCATCGTCTTCATCTTTGTAACACAGCTTCTTTTGGTGCTTTATGAGGTCAAATATACGCTGGAAAACCAGACTGCATTTCTTGCACTGGTAGTTCAGGTTGGTGGTGCGAATGTAACGGTCATTGGACAGCTCTCTTCGTTCACCATCTTTGCTTCCATCGCCCTGGTTTTCATAATTCTTGCGTGCCTTCTGACGAGCATTTTGGAACCACACCACAATGACACGTGTGGGGAGGCTCAGAAGGTTGGAGAGCTGTTCAAATTCATCATCTTTGGGGTAGGCGTTAGCATCAAAAAAGTCCTGAAGCACCCTCAATTGGTAGTCTGTAAACCTTGTTCTTGAGGATCTTTTACTCCCATAACACTCCTGTCTTTGAGGCTCAGGGGAAGGGGGTTTAGAGTCAATTTTGGTATCCTCCAGAGTGGTAATGGGTGGGTTGTTGAAGTTGTAGGGTGAGTCTTTGTTGCGCTGGCGCTCTTTGAAGAGGGTGTTGCGGAACCAGTGTTTGATGACTTTCTGGGGCAGCCCTGACTTATCTGCCATCTCTTTAATCTGATCCTCATTGGGGGAGTTGTTGATGTCAAAGTACTGCCGAAGGACCCTAAGCTGGTCATCAGTGATACGTGTCCGGGGCCTCTTATTCTGCTGCTGCTGTAGCATGGCTGGTGTAAGCTGCTGTTGGTAAAGCTGGGCCAGATCGTTAGCCAGTGATTGTGACTCCACAGATGACATCTGGGATTGCATTTGAGAGGGCATGGACTGTAGAGACATTGACTGCATCATGAGTGGTGAGAAGAGGGGCATATCCATTGGCATGGACATTTGAGCCATTTGAACAGGAGGCTGTGGGGTCGACACAGTTGGGGGTGTGATGGAGGGAGCAGAGACAGGAATATTTGGTGTTGGGGCTCTCTGTGGAGGGGGTGGAGGTGGAGGAGGAGGAGGAGGAGGAGGAGGAGGAGGTGCAGGAGCAGGAGGAGCAGCCTCTGGTGTCTGGGGTCTGAGTGGATACAGTTTGTCATACTGCTCTCTGTATTCCTTGGCAAATCTCTCCAGGGAGCGGAATGGGAAGAAGGCCTGATGGATGTGCTCRTGATGACTCTTCAGAATRAGTATGTTMGAAAATAGTTTTCCACAGGCCTCACATTCCAGCTTCTSCAATCCCTCGATGGGGTCCACCACTCTRGTGATCCCACCAGGCGTGCTTGTTCCAGCTGGTCCAGGCCCKGCTGGCTTCTTCTGAGCTTTCTGCTTGTTTTCATTGTATTGAATCACTAGCTCAAACCCAAAGTTCTCCAGAAGYGCTTTAGTGGCATTTCCACGAGCATCTGAKGCAATCCTTGGTGGAGGAAAGCCAGGATCGTGGTTGGAGTTCATTGCAGTCTGTTGCATYTCCTTTTTTTCGTTTGACTTGTTGTCAGAGCTGTCTTTTGTGACATGTTCCTCAATTTTCTCTCTTAYGTCTTTTTCTCTTTGTATTTCCCTTTCTCTCTCTTGCTTCTCATTGTGGGCGGCAGCGGCCTTCTGCTTTTTCTCAGCCTGGTGAAGGAGATTGGCACTCTGCTGAAGCAAAGCCATCTGGCCCTGGGCCTGAGAATGGGCTTGGGCCTGCTGRTGTTGGTGCTGCTGCTGAAGGTGGTGGTGCATCAGCTGRTGTTGCAGGCAGCTCTGAGCCTGAGCCTGCTGGGCAGAGTTCTTCAGGTCCTCCAACAGAGAGTTGGCAGTGGAGCTTGACAGGCCAAGTGCAGAACTGTTGAGGTTCATCTCTGGGTTCAGTTGGAATTCTGCTCCAGGGATATAGAAAGGGAAGAGCAGCTGCTGTTGCTGCAGTGAGTGAAGAGCATCAGTTGTCATGGGGAAGTGCTGCAGAAGTGCTGGGTTGAAGAGCTGGGACTGGATGAGGGCAGCTTGCTGCTGGAGCTCTTGTTGGAGCTGGGCCTGGGCTTGGGCTTGGGCCTGAGCCAACTGCTGTTGCTGTTGCTGTTGAAGCTGCTGCTGCTGCTGTTGCTGCTGCTGCCCCCTTGCAGAGAGCATGTCTGCAAATTTCTTCTTTTTCGATTCATGGTTTTCAGACGGTGACGGATGACAAGTCATCGAGGAGTTCCCAAGGCTTTCAATGCTGTGAGACTGGCTCATGTGGTTGCCTCCAAGAATACTCTGTGTAGTCTGAGCCCCAGAAGAGCTGTGGTTGCTGGAGCTGGTTGTTGAGTTAGTAGCTGGGCTCGGGCTTGGAGTTGAAGTGCTGATGGAGGATCCACCGCCACTTAATCCAGAGCCACTGCTGGAGCTGGTGTTTCCTCCTGCTGCTTCAAGCTTGGCTGCTCGGGCCTTGGTCTGGTGGAGGACAGAGCGCATGTGGATCTCTAGAGTAGAGCTCTGGCTGTAAGCCACGTTGCAAGTGTTGCACTTGAATGGTTTGTTGTCAGGACTGCTGGTGGGCTCTGGTTGACCAGTGGTGGACTCCTGTAGGGCCCGCTTGACCTTGTGCAGGTGTGAGACAGAGTTGTAGTGAACCAGAAGGATGTTCTTCTGTGTGAATGACTCTTTGCACACCGTGCACTTGAAAGGACGAGATGGGTCCAGGAACTTCTCCATGGTAAAGTTAGGACCTTTCCTGAATGGCAGGGCACGCTTAGGCTCTGATCCAAAATCTTCTAGCAATGAGCCAGAGTCGCTGCCTGTTGGGCTTTGCTTCTCCTCTTGGTCACTGTCATCTCCCTCTTTGTCATCTTCTCCCAGTCCTCCGTGGTCCTCTCCAAGTGATGGATCTCCCATGACCATAAGGTCTCCATTCATCAGTAAGCCTCCGTAGAGCTGTTGGATGTCAGCCTCACTCAACTCTAGGTGGCTGGTCTCCAAATGTTTCTTCAAGGCCTGCAGGGTCCTGAAGCTGCGTTGACAGAGGCAGCACATGGTGGCTGCTCTGATGACGTGGTACTGTGAGTGCAGCTGCAGTTTCTCCACCGTCTTGAAGGCCAGGCTGCACTGGTTGCAGCGGTACTTGTAGACATGCCGGTCTGAGACAGGCAGCTGAGGCCTTTTGTTGTGAACCTCGTTGAAGTGCACCTGGAGGGAGTTGGAGGACTTGAAGACCTGGTTACAGCCTTTCTTCCAACACAGGAATTCTGTGTCTTCCCTTCCAGACTGCTGATCCTCCAGATGTGACTTGCGAGCTTCAGCTATTTCTGTAGGCAGTGAGACCCCTTTCTCAGGCTCAGCATCTGATGGTTCTGTCAATAAATAAAGAGAAAGAAAAAATGGATTAAAGAGGCTCCCACATAAGCAGAGTCTTTGTGCAAGAAAATGTAATTTCAACAGAGGACATCTTATCTCTACTTAGGAGTCCTTGACGCATGTATCATTTCAGAATCCCCAGGGAGGGGGTAGTTGCAACACACAGAAGTAATAACTAATTCAGACTCCTGCAGATGCAGGAATCATTATTTTTCCTTTGTTGTCAATGATGGCCTTGGCATGATCCCCTGCATTTTCATTACATTTTCCAAAGGGAGACTGGGTAATGAGAACAGTGCCATCGCTATCCTTCACATTTAAATGAAAGGAGGGACAATTAAAGCATAGGTAAAAACATGGTGCTATACTGACCGGCTTGTTTCTTGATATCTTCAGAGCTAGAGTTAGCCGTGGCCTGTGGGGTGCTGCTTTGTGCCTCTCTATCTGGGCCTGGTACTGGTATGAACATGCTTTCTGGCAGAACCTCTGATGCTGTCACCTGGAAAATCAAACACAAGACATGTCCCATGTTAATTACTGTGTGGTCCTATTATACAACTGAGTTTCTGTAAGCTCACAAAAATATTATGTTGTTATATATTCTTTACATTTAAAACTGCACACATATTTTCCTGATGGAATTGATAGACATCTTAAAACATCTTGGAAACCCTTGCATAAGGTTTTTCTCTCACATGCACTCACACAGACATGCACAAATAATCATATTACTTTTGACTTTATTTGCCATCCCTGGAATTTGTACTTTGATCACTGCTGGTGTTTTGTCAAGCGACTGGAAAGTTCTGCTGCAGCCAATTAGTGAGATGGCCTGAAAAGCCTACCTTGGCCAACTGAAAAGCTTATTAGGCCACCTAATTAAATCATTATTCCATGAAAGAAAAGTGCATCCCATTCCAATGATAAGGACCAGAACAGAAAAGAGGCATTCTGGGTAATATAAGCACTATCAGTTTGGGGAAATATTCTATGCCTTCCAACCCTGCATAAGTCACAATATAGTGGTTTAATGTCAGTTACGTTAGAGTTATTTCAGGTGCATTAAGAATACAAAAATTAGAGCTACTATGGATAAATCCAAACATGAACAGGTTCAATAAAGATGTATGAACAAATACGCAACAAAATGACGTTTCAGGAGGAATGCTATGCATTTTTCCACGATACAATGGTTTAATTTGTTTCTACCATTTTAATTAGAACATTTCAAGGAGCAATGAATATTGATTAAGAATGTGCAGAGAAGCGGCCAGGTTTTCTTTGCTCTCAAAAGGTTGAAGTCAATCATGGGTGAATGACAGCCACCTCCCTCCGTATTATCTCCCCCCACCCCTCTTCCTCTCCCATATCTCCCCCTCATAGCCCCTCTTTCCCCTTACAGAAATGCAACAATTCATCAACTGCACTCATTAAGCAGCTCCTATTTAACAATAATCGGTGATTGAGATTGGAAGAGGCCGGGAGATGAGGCACTGTCTGCTTCACCTTCCTTCAATTAACTCCCCAAACAGAATAATCAGCCTCACTCCCCACGCTGCATTTCAATTCACAGTACCCCAACCCACCCGACCCCACCCCTCTCCCTACTCCCCACAGTCTCTCCCCACCCTTGCTCCCTACTCCCGTCTCTCCTAGCTTCTTCCGCTATCCCACGAGTTTCCCACTTGCTTCTAGTCGCACGTCTCTCCCACATTCTCCTACTCCACCAGTCCTCTCCTCACTTTCTCTACTGCCCACAGTCTCTCCCCACTTTCCCTACTCCCACAGTCGTCAACCACCCTTCTCCCTACTCCCCACGAGTCTCTCCCCACCCTTCTGCCCTAGTCAACAGTTCGTCTCCACCACTCCAGTTCCCCTCTCCTACTCCCACAGTATCTCCCCCTTTCCTACTCACGTCTCCCCTTCTCCCTACTCCCACGAGTTCTCCCACGCCTTCTCCCCCTATCACCCACAGTCCTTAGACCACCCTTCTCCTAACAAGTCTCTACCACAGCTTTCCCACCCGATTTCACGTCTCCAGTCTCCACAGTATCTCCACCTTTCCTCTGCCACACAGTCTTGCCGACCTTCTCCCTATCCCAAGTCTGCTCCCATTCTCCTATTCAAGTCTCTAAGCACGCTTTGCTCTATCCCACAGTCTCGTCCCCACTTCTACCTAGTCGCAAGTTTCACCTTCTCTACTTCCAAGTCTCTCCCCCACCTTTCGTACTCCGAACAGTTTCCGCTAGACTTCTACTATCACAGTCTCTCCCCACCTTTTCGGTACTCACAGTCTCTCCCGCCTTCTCCTTCGCAGGTTGCTGCCCACCTTTCCCAGCTCGCCACAGTCTCTCCCACTTATCCCTTATCCGAAGTCTTTAACACCCTTCGACGGCTCCTACTCCAGAGTCTTCCCCACGTGTTCCACCTTTGCTCTAGTCTGCCAAGTATTGCCACCTTCTCCTATCCCAAGTTCTCGCACCCTTCTTCCGCTATCCCACAGTCTTCTTCCGCACCTGCCTTCTGCTACTTCACAGTCTCTAAACGCACCACCTTTCTCCCTACTCCCCACAGTCTCTCCCCACCCTTCTCCCTAGTCTCCACAGTATCTCCCCACCCTTCTCCCTACTCCCCACAGTCTCTCCCCACCCCTCTCCGTGCCTCTATTAATCTACCTCCATTTCAGGTTCTCCTTACTGCAATGGACCACCCTTCTTCTCTTCTATCACCCCACAATGGTCATCCTGGCTTTACTTAAATGTGTATGTGTGGGTGATAACATCAAATGAGGCTAAACAAAATGAAAAGGAAGAATATAATTCAAATAGCTGTTTTGACCTTTACTATCTAACACAATATTCATATTCTTCAAAAAGAATCAGTCAAATCTTATCAACATATATTTAACCTTAAGTCACCAGGAGTGATGTATAAAGGCATAATGGATTCACCTAGTCATCTGAAACATAAAATAATCAAATGCCTCTGTCTATATTTGTGTATTTTAGCCTTTGGTCTGGCCTGTGCTTCTAAAAGGAACAAACTCTCTGTCAGTCTGCAACTGGCAGTGTGTCCAGCAAATAGTGACAATGAGGACATGTCTGTGAACAAAGCATGGCACACAGCTCCAAACAGACCCACTCGAGTCCTCATCAAGCAACAGCGGGTTTACATAGGGCTCCAGGGTTAAGTGGAACAGTAAACATTCTCTCGTCCATCACTGTGCGATTAGTCTCATCAGAAATTCACTGGAAAATGTTCAGACATTTTCCTTCCTTTCTGTTTTCTTCTCCCTTCTCTCTCTCCTCCATATAGAGAGTGGCAAATTAATGCAACCAGCATGGAGAATACCACAAATACAAAACACAGCAGCGATTTACATTACAAAGTGGACTGTTTCTAGACAACCTCTTCATTAGACAACGAGAGGCAAGAGCAGAGAGTATCCCAAGGTCACTTTTAATTTGGACCACCTAATTGGCAAACATAGTTCAAAATGGCTATCATCTAGCCAGACTCAGAATTAATGAAGCACAATTATTTTCATTACCCCTATCTTAGACAGACAGAAAATGAGACAGAATGAGAGAGGGAGGGGAGGAGAGAGAGGAAGAGAGAGGGAGCGAGAGAGGAGGGAGAGAGGGAGGGGTAATGGAAGGATGGGGGGCTATGCAGGAGAGAGAGTGTGAGGAGAGAGAGAGGAGAGAGAGAGAGCAGGAGAGGGAGAGATAGATGTAGAGAGGATGGAGAGAGTTAGAGAGAGGAAGGAGCAAGAGAGGATGTAGCAGCATAGAGGAAGAGAGAGGGAGGAGAAGGGGTATGGAAGGGATGGGGCCAAATGCAGGAGAGAGCAGAGAGAGAGAGGAGAGAGGAGAGGAGAGAGCGAGAGAGGATGTAGGAGAGATGCGGAGATGAGAGAGAGAGAGAGAGAGACGAGAGAGGAGAGAGAGAGAGGAGAGGAGAGAGCAGTCACGTGATGGGAATGGAGCAGAAAGTCGAGCAAGCAAGACGGTGGACTGAGAATGGTGGTGGCATACCTTTATGCATGTCGGTATGAAAATAAAAGTCTTCCTATTTTCAGCACTTCATATTAGGGCTGCGTCTGCC
>NW_019945780.1:28877-31927 GCF_002910315.2 Salvelinus sp. IW2-2015 | reverse complement strand
GTTCTCCTGGATGATTGTCCAGCGAGCAATTCTGTTCCACAGGCAAGAACAAACGTCAACATTTGCACAGTCATTTACAGGAAATCAAAGGAGAGCAAATAAAACCATATTTCCCTTTGATGATGATTAAAACAAAATGAGCTCTTTCGCTGGGGTAATGTAGCAGAGGTAGACAGAGTCAATGTTGTAAATACTGATATTACATTTGTGTGAGTCTATATCTAACTTCAGAATGTATATTAATGCTTTAGTCTTTACGTTTTTTTATACCGCTCTGTGTGGAACTCAGATAGTTCCTAGATAGTGGTATATGCATGGTAAACGTTAGGGGTGATTGTACAGACATACAGTCTCTATTGTCTCTTTGTGAAATTGTTGCATTCATTATTCACGTGAGATTAAAGAAATAGTGAATAATAATATTTCCATTGCCTGAACTTGCATTTCATTAAAGGAAAAAAGTATTAATTACATTTAAATTAATCTGTGTCACAATAACTTGAATATATTATTAATAAAAGCCTTTGTTTAGAATAGCGCTAAGGTGATCACAGACACTGAGAGAAGATCAATGTGCTCCTGAGAATAAATGGACTGGGAGGTAAGATCTAGCAAACAACAGACTTATCTGTCTCTTCTCCCCCGCACTATCTCAACTGACTACGATAACAATGAGACCGGAAAAAGGGCTCATTGACCATAGGCACATTAGACAACGGCACCTTAGAATATGGCTAAAGCATCTGAACCTAACCCCCATAATATGTGACTGGCAGTGAGTCAATGGGATGCCTTGGAGCCACTTTGTATTTTGATAAAGCTTCAAATGTCATCAATTTGGAAGAGAGAAGACTGGAGAGACATGCTCCATTACAAACAGCCAGCCAGGCAGGCAGGCAGGGTGAGTAACAGTCATCTCTGGGTTGCAGAGAAGAGACACAGCTAAGGCCTCCGTTGGTCCTTGACCTGATGGGGCCCAGCCGGCCTGCCTGCATTGCCTTTTGTGTACAGACATACGCTACATGCGCTAAGCTCACACACGCAGAGCAACAAAAAGGCGGTGCGTATTCCCATGGCCTCTTCATCACTTCAATCATTCCCGACAGAGAACACTAGCATGAGCTAAACAGCACAATGGTAAACTATAGACTGTGGTGAAAGGATGTATACTTGGTAGCAGGATGGGCGCTGGGTTAGAAGGCTAGTGGCAGAGCCAGTGACATCCCTGTAGCAGGATGGGCTGGGCCGTGGGCTGGGGTATCTGAAGGCTAGGTGGCAGAGCCATGACATGCCTGTACAGGATGGCGCTGTGGCTGGGCCTGGGGTATTAAGGCTAGGTGGCAGAGCCATGACATGCCTGTACAGGAGGTGGTGCTTGGGTTGGGCCTGGGTATTAAACGGCTTAGGTGGCAAGAGCATGACATTCCTGGTACAGCGATGGGCTGGGCCTGGGCTGGGTATTACAGGCTACCGGTGGCAGAGCGTATGACATCCTGTAGCGCAGGATGGGCTGGGCTGGGTCTCTAAAGGCTAGGTGGCAGAGCATGAGCATCTCTGTCCAGGATGGGCTGGGCTGGGCTGGGTATTAAAGGGCAGGTGGTAGAGCCATGGAGCATCCTGTACATGGATGGGCTGGGGTAGTAAAGGCTAGGTGGTAGAACGCCATGACTATCCTGTACAATCAGGGATGGGCTGGGTAATTAAAGGCTAGGTGGCAGGAGCCATGACATCCTGTACAGGGATGGCTTGGGCTGGGTATTAAAGGCTAGGTGGCAGAGCCATGACATCCTGTACAGGATGGGCTGGGGTAATTAAAGCTAGGTGGCAGAGCCATGGGAATCTCTGTACCGGAGGGCTGGGGCTGGGTATTAAAGGCGCCTAGGTGGCAGAAGCCAATGACACCTGTACAGGATGGGCCTGGGCTGGGCTGGGGTATTAAAAGGGCTAGGTGGCCAGCAGCCATGACATCCTGTTACAGGACCTGGCCTGGGGCTGGGTATCTAAAGGCTAGGGGCAGAGCCATGACATCGCTGTACAGGATGGCTGGGCTGGGTAGTGTCAAGGCTAGGTGGCAGAGCGCATGACATCGCTGTACAGGATGGGCTGGGCTGGGTAAGTAAGGCTAGGGTGGCGAGCCATGATCAATTTTCCTGTGACAGGATGGGGCTGGGCTTGGGTATTAAAGGCTAGGTGGTCAAGAGCCATGACATCCCTGTGTTGTGCTTGCCTCTCAACGGTATTCAGTGTGTTTTAAAAAAGGCCCTGAAAAAAAGTATGTGCATGCAAGTCCCATGGCAATCCAGTGGCCATGGATTAGCGAAGGATAACAGTAATCAAAGTGTACAGGCATCTCAGAGGCATGGGGAGCCTACCTGTATTCACAAACAGAAAAGACGCACAATAGCAGCCAGGAGAAAGGGAAGGAACCCCCCCCCAGTCAAGAGGATATAGGGACTGAACTGGTTTAAACGCTCCTCCGACAACACCGCATATTGTGTATTGTACAAATAGTGTCGGTGGGTGAGGCCTTCCCTCGCCCCCCGTCCATTCACCAACCTGTTGCAGTGCATCCCCCCCACAAGTGGGTGGAAGAGGTGATGTTCCCACCCCCCCCCTAAAGGCTATGTAACAGCTCTTTGAGCCACCTACTGTAAGGTGGACCCACAGGCGCGTACTCCACCCCCTAATGCAATCAATTAATTATCATTATTGATTACACCCGCCCACAGACAGTTGTGTTCACCTCCTATTTACAGTAGATGGAGTGTGTGCAGGAGGCTTGGCATTGGATATGTTAGGATGGTTTGTTTAGTTTCTTGAGGGGAATGTGCATTCCCTGTTATGATTGAGCTTGCCACTGTTGGTACTAGTAACAGCACTTCGACGCGCGCATGGTTAGAGTCAGTTTCTAAAATGAATACAGTACTAGGATGAATGTATATCACATGACTGTATCATAGTCCACACCAGACACACCACTAACACACCTATGCCACACACACACCACCACCGTCCAGTGGCGATGAGCTTTTCCACGCAGTCGGTGCCGC
>NW_019945780.1:19229-27433 GCF_002910315.2 Salvelinus sp. IW2-2015 | reverse complement strand
CGAGGTACAACGGAAGTAGGCAGGCCGAGAGAAAGTAGGCAGACACTAGGAAGGAACCAGGAAGAGTGCACAACACAGCGAAGGTAGCAGACACAGAGAAGTAGGCAGACACAGGAAAGTAGGCAGACACAGGAAGATGCAGACACAGGAGATACAAGACCGGATAGTCAGCAACACAGGAAGGAGCAGACACGAAAAGTAGGCAGACACGGAAGAGTGCAGACAACAGAGGGATGTGATTGGCGTTTGATACGAGTCTCTCAGAAAGCACTGCGTCGTAAAGACATCAATGACCTCCCTGGCCTATCTTGTACTTTTCACAATAGGAGCTAGAGTTAAAGTTTTGTGTATAGCTAGGTAGAAATCAGAGAAAGTTAATACCATACCATTGCCGCGGAATCCGTGCTGATATCTATGCGTGAATTTCGTCACGAAGCATGCTGTGGGGTGGTCTTGACGAAGAACCGAAGTTAACTGTAGCCCCCGACTCTGTTGATCAGCTAAATTACTCTTTGGTACTCTCCCGCCTGCCCTCCATCCCTCCGCGCGGAAGCATGTGTAATATGTTCATCCAATTGCTGTTAGTGGAGTAGAATTGGAAGTAAGTATACTGTGTAGTAATAGAAACTGAGTAAGTATATGTGTAGTAACTCAGGAAGACCAGAGATAAGTACTGTGTAGTAATGAGGAGTGTGTAAGTTATATGTGTAGACACCTATAGAACTGAGTAAGTATAAATGTAGTACTCAGACACGAGCAAAGTAATAATTTGTTTAGTACTTAGAGCTGGGAGTAAGATCTTGTAGTACTGGAAAAAAAAAAAAACCCTTTTTGTAGTACTGGACTGTGTACGTGATCTGTGTAGTACTAGACTGGGAGTAAAGTATAGTGTGTAGTAAAGACATGCTGTAAGTTATAATGTGGTACGTAACTTAGAACTGAGTAACCGTATATTGTAGGGTACTACTCTGTAATAACTGTTAGTAACTAACGAGTAAGGTAACATGTGTAGTAACTACACTCCTGAAGTATATGTGTAGTACTAGAACGAGAAACGTATAACTGTTAGTACTAGACTGTGTAAGTATATGTGTGTACTAGGACTAGAGTAAAGTATTGTGTAGTACTGGACTGAAGTCAAGTATCATGTGTATACATAGACTCGAGAAAGTATACTGTGTATACTAACACTCTGTAAGTATATGGT
This sequence comes from Salvelinus sp. IW2-2015, assembly GCF_002910315.2. Classification (NCBI taxonomy): domain Eukaryota; kingdom Metazoa; phylum Chordata; class Actinopteri; order Salmoniformes; family Salmonidae; genus Salvelinus; species Salvelinus sp. IW2-2015. The sequence goes on along the minus strand of NW_019945780.1, from coordinate 26,226 downwards.
AGTACTGCAGACTGGAAGTACAGTATCGTGTAGTAACTAGACTGTGTAACCGTATCTGTGTACGTACGTGGACTGTGTAAGTATCTGTGTAGTAACTGGACTGAGAAAAGTATATGTGTAGTTACACTAGACTGAGTAAAGTATACATGTGTGAGTACTAGACTGAGAAGTTTGATCTGTGTAGGGTACTGGACTCGTGTAAGTATATTGTAGTACTAGACTGTGTAAGTAAAATCTGTGTAGTACTTCAGACTGAGTGTAAGTATCATTATGTTGTCACGTACTGGACCTGTGTAAGTATATGTGTAGTAACTAGACTGTGTAAAAAGTCCTCTGTGTAGGTATTAGACTTGTTGTACAGTATACTGGTGTAGCTACTGGCGATCTAGGTAAGTATCTGTGTAGTACTAGACTGAGTAAGTATATGTTGTAGTCATAGACTGTTAACGTAATCTCTGTGGTAGTAACTGGACTGAGTAAGTATTCTGTGTAGTAACTAGAACTGAAGTAAGTATCAGTGTAGACTCGGACAAGTACAAACATTCTGACGCGTGGAAGCGTTTTAAAGATTCCATACTCACCATGGTTGGCCTCAATCCTGTCCTTTTCTGTGACATAGTTAACTGGGGATAAACCCCATTATTTCTGAATGAGGGGCACAGAGATTTAGGAAATCAAGGCTTAAAACACCACACGTGGTATCAGCCACATCAAGGTTTGTTTTCTTCCTCTTTTGGTTTAAATAGCAGATTGTGTAGTTTTCTTAACAAATTTAAACCCTTATTTTATAAACAATAATTGAGACCTGTAGGTCTCTTTTTCCCACACACCACACGCATACACACTGCGCACACACAACAACACAGACACACCACACAACACACACACACACGCCACAACACAGCAACACCACACACACACACACACACACACACACACACCACACACACATTCACGACACCCACACACACCCACACACACACGACAACACACATACCTTAAACAGTATACACATTAAAATAACTAAAAACATATACAACATTAAAATACTAAAACATAATACACATTAAAAATACTAAACATATTACACACAGTTTAAAATACTAACACTTCCAAGGGAAAGTAAAGTAAAATCCATCCCCAAATCACCCAGAAAAACAGTTACATTCCTCCACAAATCATCTGGTCCGCGTATCTGAGCAGCAAGTTCTAAAAATCCAGCGCAAGGGAGCCTGCCATAGCTATAACCTCTGTGTGTGTGGGTGCCTGTGTGTGTGTGTGTGTGTGTGTGTGTGTGTGTTGTGTGTGTGTGTGGTGTTGTGTGTGTGTGTGTGTGTGTGTGTGTGTGGTGTGTGTGTGTGTGTGTGTGGTGTGGTGTGTCGTGTCGATGCACTTTGAGTCGAACCTGTGAGCGAGACACCCCCCATCGCCCCCAACACCTACCCGTGTTTGGTCCTCGCCCCCCCCACCACCACCCTACCCGTGTTTTCCTGTGCCCTCCACCACAAGCGTGGCCTGTTGTGTATGAGGTGTAATCTCGTCTCCCACTGAGTCAGCAGTCCAGGTCCGTGTTCCTTTCGCTGTGGTCATACATGGCGACCACTAGTATGTCTGCCATCAGGTCGTTATCTGGTGGAGGGGGAGGCAGCTTCCTCCTGGACCGATCCGTCTGAAACAAGCAATTAAACATAAATATAACTTTAGAACAATAGTAGAACAACACCTTACATGCACACACAACACACACACAGACACACACACACCAACACACACACACACACAATACAGACACAAACAAAGACACACACACACACAGAGATACACACACACACACAGAAACCACAGACACAGATACACACACACACACAACACATCACACACACACACACAACAGCACACACACACACACACACACAACCACAACACACACAGCACAACCACAGACACCACAACACACTACACCACATCGCACACACACACTTACCCTGTTGAGCAAATTCCTGGGTACCTCCTAGTGAACAACAGAGATCCAGAGACAGATCCAGCGTATTCAGGCTTCACATCGGGTGCTGATCTCTCTAGCAGAAAAACAAGAGACCAGGTTACAGTGGGGTGAGTGGTGGTGTGTGTTGGTGGTGTGTGTGTGTTGTGTGTGTGTGTTGTGTGTGTGTGTGTGTGTGTGTGTGTGGTGTGTGTGTGTGTGTGTTGTGTGTGTGGTGTGTGGTTGTGTGCTGTGTGTGTGTGTGTGTATCTCTTGTGTGTTCTTGGTGTGGTGTGTGTGGTAGTGTTACCTGGATCTACAAACAGAACAGCAGCAGCAGAAAAAAATGAATGAATACGAGGATGCAACTGAAAATTGGATGAGAAAAGAAAATCACACACAGACACATCAAATCCCCAAACCGCCGTAACCCTAAAACTTAAACCCCTAACCCCTAAAACTAACCCCTAAGGCGCTTAAAAACTAACCCCTAAACCTAAAATAACACGCCTGAACCTTAAACTAACCCTAACCACTAAAATAATCCCCTAACCCTAAAAACTAACCCCTAACCTGTAAAAACTAACTCCTAACCTAATACTAACCCTAACCCTAAAACTACGCCATAACCCAAAACCTAAACCCCTACCTAAAAACTAGCATTTCTCCCTGTGGGGCCGCGAAATGTCCACACTTGGTTCCCATGTTCCGTTGTTTAACACTGAGAGTTTCCGTGAGGGACTTCTTATAAAGATAGTGAAATCCCCACTGCACACACACGTCAAGGGAAGAACTTCTCAAGAAAAGGACACCCAGCTTCTTGTCAATGCCACTACCGCCACTACTAATATGAGTGAAACATGAATAGAAGGGAGGAGAGAGAAGAGAGAAAGAGATTGCTTTGGCAATCGTTAAACATTATGTTTCCCCTGCCCCTTGAATTGGAAGGGTTGACAACGAACAGATCAGACAGACCAGACACGACAGAGGCAGACAGACAGACAGACCAGACAGACAGACCGACAGACATCAGACAGACAGACAGACCAGACAGACCAGACAGACAACAGACACAGACAGACAGACGGAGACAGACAGAAACAGACGAGACAGACAGACAACAGACAGACACGACACCAGACAGACAAGACAGACAGACACGTACAAAGCACTTTTATAAACACTCAAATTCAAGAGATACTCTAGATATTCCCTCACATAAGAATGTTAACAAACACACAATCTACCTTCGCAGGTCAGCTAGATCTTCAAACAGGGGCTTTTGAGACCCAACACAAATAATATGTGGTGAAGACGCCTCGAAGCGTCAGGTTCAACTCCGAAAACCAATAATGAATTAACAACGATCAACATAAGGGTAAAATCACATACGGGAAAAGGATCATGGTTGTGAGTCGTAACGCTCTGCCCCCTTTCGGATTCTATTGCTCGTTACGCCTCTCGTCCTTTTTTTCTCCATTCCAGCCCTTCTTCTTTTGTTTAGGCGGGGTTAATTTGTGTCAAGATCAGGTTGGACCCTCGTGGCCCAGAGGAGGAGAAGAACAGAAGAAAGCATAGAGAAGACGAGGAGGAGGAGGAAATGGAGAGAGAAGGGAAGTGAACGGTTCGACGTTAGCTAAACAGACCTACAGCAGGGCTTGCTTGGTTCACACAACCACACCACACACACCCACACAACACAGCACACACCCACACCACAGTACACAAACCAGCCCACACAAGAGAATACATCACAGCAGCCATCACACACAGCACAATACACACACACAGCAAGGACACACACAGCCAACACACACAACACACATACACACGAACAACATCGGCACAACACACACAACACACGAACAACACACACACACACACACAACACCACACACACACGACACAGTCCCTCACAGTACCGTCTAGATGTGAAGCGAAACAACAGCACACACACACCCACACAGCATCCCTACACACACACCACACACACCACCACACACCACACATGGCGTTCCTCTGTCCCAGTGTCTGTGTTCTTTTGCCCACGTAATCTTTCTTTTTATTGGCGCAGTCCGAAGATATGGCTTTTTCTTTGAAAACTCGCCTAGTAAAGGCCAGCATCCCAGAGTCTTCTCTTCAACTGTTAAGTTGAGACTAGGTGTTTGTGGTACTCATTTTAATGAAGCGCAAGTTGAGGACTTGTGAGGCGTCGTTCTCCAACTAACACTCTAATGTACTTGGTCCTCTTGCCACAGCTTGTGCACCGGGCCTCCACTTCCTGTTTTCTATTCTGGTTAGCATACCAGTTTGCGCTGTCGGGTGAAGGGAAAGTAGTACAACAGCGTTGTACAAGAATCTTCAGTTTCTTGTCCTTTTTCCTCCGGCAAGGAATAGCTCATTCTCAAACAAGAAATAGACTCGATCGAGTTTCAGAAGGAACAGTTCTTTGTTTCTGGCCATTTGAGCCTGTAAGTCGAACCCACAAATTGCCTGATGCTCCAGATACTCAACTAGTCTAAAAGAGGACAGTTTTCTTTGCTTCTGTTAATCAGGACAACAGTTTCAGCTGTGCTACCATAATTGGCAAAGCGGTTTTCTTAATGATCATTAGCCCTTTTAAAATGATAAACTTGGATTAGTTAACCACAACATGAGCCAGTGGAAACACTCAGGAAGTGATGGTTGCTGTAATGGGCCTCTGTACGCCTATTAGACGATTCCATTAACAATCAGCCGGTTCAGCTACCAAGTCATTTACAACATTAACAATGTCTACACTGTATTTCTGATCAAATGTGGTGTATTTTGATGGAACAAAAATGTGCTTTTTCTTTCAAAACACAAGGAAAGTTCTCTACAGTTGAACCCCCCAACTTTTGAACGGTAGTGTATACCATGTAATACTGCAAAATATGTGGCGACAACACCCCTTCCATAGTGGAATTCAGCTATGCCCACCCGTCACTGACAGGTGTATAAAATCTAGCACACAGCCATGCAATCTCCATAGGAAAACATTGGCAGTAGAATGGCCTTACTGAAGAGCTCAGTGACTTTCAACGTGGCACCGTCATAGGATGCCACCTTTCCAACAAGTCAGTTCGTCAAATTTCTGCCCTGCTAGAGCTGCCCCGGTCAACTGTAAGTGCTGTTATTGTGAAGTGGAAACGTCTAGGAGCAACAACGGCTCAGCCGCGAAGTGGTAGGCCACACAAGCTCACAGAACGGGACCGCCGAGTGCTGAAGTGCGTAGCGTGTAAAAATCGTCTCTCCTCAGTTGCAACACTCACTACCGAGTACCAAACTGCCTCTGGAAGCAACGTCAGCACAATAACTGGTAGTCGGGAGCTTCATGAAATGGGTTTCCATGGCCGAGCAGCCGCAAACACAAGCCTAAGATCACCAAGCGGGAGTGGTGTAAAGGTCGCCGCCATTGGACTCTGGAGCAGTGGAAATGCGTTGTCTGGAGGGATGAATCACAATTCACCATCTGGCAGACCGACGGACGAACCTGGGTTTGGCGGATCCATGGAGATCTCAACCTGCCCCAATGCATAGCACCAACTGTAAAGTTTGGTGGAGGAGGAATAATGGTTCGGGCCCCTTAGTTCCAGTGAAGGGACATTTTTACGGTACAGCATATATAGACGATTCTGGTCTTCCAACTTTGTGGCAACAGTTTGGGGAAGGCCCTTTCCTGTTTCAGCATGACAATGTCCCCATTCAAAAAAGCGAGGTCCATATAGAAATGGTTTGTCAAAATTGGTGTGGAAGAATTTGACTGGCCTGCACAGCGTCCTGTCCTCAACTCCATCGAATACCTTTAGGATGAATTGGAACGCCGACTGCGAGCCAGGCCTAATCGCCCAACATCAGCGCCTGACCTCACTAAAACTCTTGTGGCTGAATGGAAGCAAGTCCCTGCAGCAATGTTCCAACATCTAGTGGAAAGCCTTCCCAGAAGAGTGGAGGCTGTTATAGCAACAATGTTCCAACATCTAGTGGAAAGCCTTCCCAGAAGAGTGGACGCTGTTATATCAGCAAAGGGAGGGACCAACTCCATATTTTATGCCCATGATTTTGGAATGAGATGTTCCATAGCAGGTGTCCACATACTTTTGGTCATGTAGTGTATATACACTGCTCAAAAAAATAAGAACACTTAAACAACACAATGTAACTCCAAGTCAATCACACTTCTGTGAAATCAAACTGTCCACTTAGGAAGCAACACTGATTGACAATAAATTTCACATGCTGTTGTGCAAATGGAATAGACAACAGGTGGAAATTATAGTAATTAGCAAGACACCCCAATAAAGGAGTGGTTCTGCAGGTGGTGACCACAGACCACTTCTCAGTTCCTATGCTTCCTGGCTGATGTTTTGGTCACTTTTGAATGCTGGCGGTGCTTTCACTCTAGTGGTAGCATGAGACGGAGTCTACAACCCACACAAGTGGCTCTGGTAGTGCAGCTCATCCAGGATGGCACATCAATGCGAGCTGTGGCAAGAAGGTTTGCTGTGTCTGTCAGCGTGTCCAGAGCATGGAGGCGCTACCAGGAGACAGGCCAGTACATCAGGAGACGTGGAGGAGGCCGTAGGAGGGCAACAACCCAGCAGCAGGACCGCTACCTCCGCCTTTGTGCAAGGAGGAGCAGGAGGAGCACTGCCAGAGCCCTGCAAAATGACCTCCAGCAGGCCACAAATGTGCATGTGTCTGCTCAAACGGTCAGAAACAGACTCCATGAGGGTGGTATGAGGGCCCGACGTCCACAGGTGGGGGTGTGCTTACAGCCCAACACCGTGCAGGACGTTTGGCATTTGCCAGAGAACACCAAATTGGCAAATGCCACTGGCGCCCTTGCCTCACAGATGAAAGCAGGTTCACACACACTGAGCACATGTGACAGACGTGACAGAGCTGGAGACGCCGGGAGAACGTTTGCTGCCTGCAACATCTTCCAGCATGACCGGGGTGGCGGGGGTGCGCATGGTGTGGGGGGGCATGCTG
>NW_019945780.1:10542-14414 GCF_002910315.2 Salvelinus sp. IW2-2015 | reverse complement strand
ATTACATCAAAGTTGGATCAGCCTGTAGTGTGGTTTTCCACTTTAATTTTGAGTTGACTCCAAATCCAGACCTCCATGGGTTGATACATTTGATTTCCATGATCATTTTTGTGTGATTTTGTTGTCAGCACATTCAACTATGTAAAGAAAAAAGTATTTAATAAGAATATTTCATTCATTCAGATCTAGGATGTGTTATTTAGTGTTCCCTTTATTTTTTTGAGCAGTGTATATATATATTTAGTCCTCACTACTGTAGGTTACTTCCTAGTATTGCACCTCATCCAAGCAGCGGCAGCTCTGTCTGCAGTCAGTCACTTCCTGGTTCTGCTGGCGACAATGTGACAGTCAGTAAATCAGAAGAATAGCGAGCTCATATATTCACTCTCGGCAGAAAGGTAGGTAACCTTTTTCCTTTACGATATTGGAAATGTAGGATACAACTAATGGCATTTTATGCAAATGTGCGCGTGTTTCGTAGAAACTGCGGGTGTAACTACTGGCTACTTTCTCTCAGTACAGCAAACGAGATGTCAACATAACAGCGCGATGTTTGGTCGCGTTGAGCGAAAGAGATATGTAGCCTACCTACCGGGGTTATTTAATGTGTGTTTTATGTAGGCTACCTGTCTGTCTAGAAAGTGAACGGAACGAAGTATCCTGTAGAGATCTATTTAATGTCCATCATAGAGATAGATGGAGGACTTATCCTGGATATAATCCATCTTAGTCTACATTACCATTTGAGGACGACACACCATTTAAAAAAAAAATAGACAACTGGGTGGGTATTCCAATGAGTTTGGAGCAATCCGTCTACTTTAAAATGGAGACAGAATGGTACGCGCCATCGAGGCTGTCACAGACGCTAAAATGGCACAGATACAAAGMGGAGTCCTCTATCTAGCTCTATGACGTCAATTAGAGAACTCGCCACTGTGGGCAGGTGTGGTTCATGAATTACTAGTGAAAGGGGCCGTTTGTTCACCCGCACTTGCTAATAACTCACCCGCCCGACTATGTGATAAAGTGGCCCGCACCCAACCCTAAACCGCAAATAGGATATTGCGCTGTAGGCTACAATTAAAGACTCCATAACGATTTTTTAACAGGGGGTGTAGGATTTAGTTTTACCTGATGTAGATATGTTTCTGCCTTATAATTTCCGACACTTTGTTAGTCTATTCGTTAGTCAACTTGTCTATAGTTAGATACAYGCAGCTTCCCTTCTGTTCTATGTTGCCCTAGAAGACTAAATTAACTCAACAGAATGATGTCATAGATTAGATAGAATGAACGCTTCAGTCTAGTTGACATCGGTGAAGTTTTGTTTTTCTGTCATCTGTCACGGAGCAAAGACGTTTAGGGACCGGGGAGAAAACACAACAAAAAGGACAACTGGACAAGTGTTCCGATCAAACATGCCCGAGTGACATCGGTTTGATCGGTTGGAAGGAAAAAGAGGTCGTTTTCACAGCTTTTAACGTGTTTTCTCAAAAAAAGATTTCAGTTCGGGAATCGAACTGGTTGAAATACTATCAACTTTTATGATGATTTTATGATGAAGATAGCACCTCTACAGACCGTATCTAACTGATCATTCTCATTCTCTCCAAGATGCAGAAAGAAATATATTMTATTTCTCCACTCCTGTTCCCAAGTCCACATTTTGCATACATTTGGTGTATCATTTTACTGTAAGAAATGCTGAATTCTGCAGGAGTTAATATTAATAAAGGTATTAGCCCTATTCACAACKAGACTAGTATTACTAGAGAACGTTGCTTATGTACTTATTACCTCAGAATGTACGTTACTCCAGAGGACGATTCGGACGCAAGACGTTTTGTTCTCCAAACTGCCCCCTGTAATTCTATTATATTGGTGTGTGTGTGTGTTTATTATTTATATTTTTTTGTGGGGGGGGCTCTACTGGGGTAGATAGTTTGTAGATTCCATCAATGTAATTGTCTGCATAATTTCCAATCCCCCATATAGTTTTGGGCAGATAGATGGATAGATAGAGGGATAGATAGATAGAGGGATAGATAGATAGAGGGATAGATAGATAGAGGATAGATAGATAGAGGAGATAGATAGATAGATAGATAGAGTAGATAGATAGATAGATAGATAGATAGATAGATAGATAGATAGATAGATAGATAGATAGATAGATAGATAGATAGATAGATAGATAATAGATATACACAGTACCAGTCGAAAGTTAGACACATACTACTCATTCAAGGGTTTTTCTTTATTTTTTAAACTATTTTAAACATTGTAGAATAATAGTGAAGACAGAAGCATGTAGTAACACAAAAAGTGTTAAACAAATTCAAATAGATTTTAGATTCTTCAAAGTAGCCACCCTKTTTGCCTTGATGACAGCTTTGCACACTCTTGGCATTCTCTCAACCAGCTTCATKAGGTAGTCACCTGGAATGCATTTCAATTAACAGGTGTGCCTTGTTAAAAGTTAATTTGTGGAATTTCTTTCCTTCTAAATGCATTTGAGCCAATCAGTTGCATTGTGACAAGGTAGGGGTGGTTTACAGAAGATAGCCCTATTTGGTAAAATACCAAGTCCATATTATGGCAAGATCAGCTCAAATAAGCAAAGAGAAACGACAGTCCATCATTGCTTTAAGATATGAAGGTCAGTCAATGCTGAAAATGTCACGAACTTTGAAAGTTTCTTCAAGTGCAGTTGCAAAAACCATCAAGCGCTATGATGAAACTGTCTCTCATGAGGACCGCCACAGGAAGCAAGACCCAGAGTTACCTCTGCTGCAGAGGATAAGTTCATTAGAGTTACCAGCCTCAGAAATCGCAGCTCAAATAAATGCTTCACAGAGTTCAAGTAACAGACACATCTCAACATCAACTGTTCAGAGGAGACTGTGTGAATCAGGCCTTCATGGTTGAATAGCTGCAAAGAAACCACTACTAAAGGACACAAATAATAAGAAGAGACTTGCCTGGGCCAAGAAACACAAGCAATGGACATTAGACCTGTGAAAATCTGTTCTTTGGTCTGATTAGTCAAAATGTGATATTTTTGGTTCCAACCTCCGTGTCTTTGTGAGACGCAGAGTAGGTGAACGGATGATCTCTGCATGTGTGGTTCCCACCGTGAAGCATGGATGAGGAGGTGTGATGGTGTTTGGGGTGCTTTGCTGGTGACACTGTCTGTGATTTATTTAGAATTCAAGACACACTTAACCAGCATGGCTACCACAGCATTCTGCAGCGATACGCCATCACATCTGGTTTGAAAATAGTAAAATTTGTGGAAAAACCCTTGAATGAGTAGGTGTGTCCAACCTTTTGACTGGTACTGTGTGTTGATCTATAAAGGATATTAAAGGATTTATTTATCTTGTAAAAGAGAGAGCTTCTGCTGATTTGCACCACGATATCGGATTACTTCTTAAACTGATATCACAGCCTACCAAAGGGCTAAGTGCCTGGGGTTGTTTTCAGTCAGATAACACTCCTTCATATACTGTAGTAACCAACATGGAGACATCTTCACATCATGCTTGTATTCTATTCTTTGTCCAACACCTTCCTGGTTCTGTTCTTCTGTCTCTCTCTGTCCAACACCTTCTGTGTTTTCTGTTCCTTCTGTCTCTCTGTTGTCCAATACTTACTGTGTTCTGTCCTTCTGTCTCTTCTGTCCAATACCTTACTGTGTTCTGTCCTTCTGTCTCTCTCCTGTCCAATCTTACTGTGTTCTGTCCTTCTGTCTCTCCTGTCCCATACCTTACTGTGTTCTGTCCTTCTGTCTCTCTGTTGTCCAACATACCTTCCTGTGTTCTGTCTTTCTGTTGTCCAACCTTACTGTGTTCTGTCTTCTGTCTCTC
>NW_019945780.1:0-9087 GCF_002910315.2 Salvelinus sp. IW2-2015 | reverse complement strand
CTCTCCTTCGCCCCCCCCCCCCCCCAGTCCGGGTGGTCCAGTCAGTATTAGATGGCAGGGTGGAGGGAGTGGGCGGGGCCGAGATGAGTGCTGACCCGCTATTGGAGGAGACCCTGATGAAGCGGTCTCAGCAGAAGAGGATAACATCGCCGCTGAACTACAAGGAGAGAGTGTTTGTTCTCACTAAGACCAAGCTCACATACTATGAGTTCAGAGCCGAGGTGAGACTGGCAGACACCGTTGCCTGTACGATGGAGCATGGTGATGCTCCTATGTCTTTATCTCTCTGTCAGACTGCTCCTATGTCCTTTATCTCTCCTATCAGACTGGTCCTGTCTTTATCTTCTGTCAGACTGGTCCTGTCCTTTATCTCTCCTATAGACTGGTCCTATGTCCCTGATCTCTCCTATCAGACTGGTCCTATGTCCTTTATCTCTCCTATCAGACTGGTCTATGTCCTTTATCTCTCCTATCAGACTGGTCCTATGTCCTTTATCTCTCCTATCAGACTGGTCCTATGTCCTTTATCTCTCTATCAGACGTGCTCCTATGTCCTTTATTCTCCTATCAGACTGGTCTATGTCCTTTACTCTCCATCAGACTGGTCCTATATCCTTTATCTCTCCTATCAGACTGGTCCTATATCCTTTATCTCTCCTATCAGACTGGTCCTATTCCTTTATCTCTCCATCAGACTGTCCTATGTCCTTTATCTCTCCTATCAGACTGCTCTATGTCCTTTATCTCTCCTATCAGACTGCTCCTATGTCTTTATCTCTCCTATCAGACTGCTCCTATGTCCTTTATCTCTCCTATCAGACTGCTCCTATTTCTTTATCTCTCTATCAGACTGGTCCTATGTCCTTTATCTCTCCTATCAGACTGGTCCTATGTCCTTTATCTCTCCTATCAGACTGGTCCTATGTCCTTTAATCAGACTGCTCCTATGTCCTTTATCTCTCCTATCAGACTGCTCCTATGTCCTTTATCTCTCCTATCAGACTGCTCCTATGTCCTTTCTCTCTCCTGTCAGACTGGTCCTATCCTTTATCTCTCCTATCAGACTGCTGCCTATGTCCTTTATCTCTCTATCAGACTGCTCCTATGTCCTTTATCTCTCCTTAGACTGGTCCTGTCTTTATCTCTCCTATCAGACTGGTCCTATGTCTTTCTTCTTCTATCAGATGTCTGTCCTTTATCTCTCTATCAGACTGGTCCTATGTCCTTTATCTCTCCTATCAGACTGGTCCTTATGTCCTTTATCTTCTCTATCAGACTGGTCCTATGTCCTTTATCTCTCCTATCAGCTGGTCCTATGTCCTTTATCTCTCTATCAGACTGGTCCTATGTCCTTTATTCTCTCTATCAGACTGGTCCTATGTCCTTTATCTCTCCTATCAGACTGGTCCTATGTCCTTTATCTCTCTATCAGACTGTCCTATGTCTTTATCTCTCCTATCAGACTGCTCCTATGTCCTTTATCTCTCTAATCAGACTGGTCCTATGTCCTTTATCTCTCCTATCAGACTGGTCCTATGTCCTTTATCTCTCCTATCAGACTGCTCCTATGTCCTTTATCTCTCCTATCAGACTGCTCCTATGTCCTTTATCTCTCCTATCAGACTGCCTCCTATGTCCTTTATCTCTCCTATCAGACTGGTCCTATGTCTTATCTCTCCTATCAGACGGTCCTATGTCTTTCTCTCTATCAGACTGGTCCTGTCCTTTATCTCTCCTATCAGACTGGTCCTATGTCCTTTATCTCTCTAATCAGACTGGTCCTGTCCTTTATCTCTCCTATCAGACTGGTCCTATGTCCTTTATCTCTCCTATCAGACTGGCCCTTTGTCCTTTATGTATAGTAACTCTAGTAACTCTACATGTATGTTAGTCAATCTAGTAGCTCTACACATGTACTGTTAGTCAATCTACTAGCTCTACCATGTACTGTTAGTCAATCTAGTAGCTCTACCATGTACTGTTAGTCAATCTAGTAGCTCTACCATGTACTGTTAGTCAATCTAGTAACTCTACCATGTACTGTTAGTCAATCTAGTAGCTCTACCATGTACTGTTAGTCAATCTAGTAACTCTACAATTACTGTTCGTCAATCTAGTAATCTACCATGTACTTAGTCCAACTAACAGTACTAGTGTGAATATTGACAGCTGAGGCTGTAAACAAACTCTGATGTCTCTCTGTTGTCCAACACCTTCCTGTGTTCTGTCCTTCTGTCTCTCACCTGTCCAATACCTTCCTGTGTTCTGTCCTTCTGTCTCTCTGTTGTCCAACACCTTCCTGTGTCTGTCCTTCTGTCTCTCTGTTGTCCAACCTTCCTGTGTTCTGTCCTTCTGTCTCTCTGTTGTCCAACACCTTACTGTGTTCTGTCTCTCTCCTGTCCAATACCTTACTGTGTTCTGTCCTTCTGTCTCTCTCCTGTGCAACACCTTCTGTGTTCTGTCTCTCTCCTGTCCAATACCTTACTGTGTTCTGTCTTCTGTCTCTCTCCTGTCAACACCTTCCTGTGTTCTGTCCTTCTGTCTCTCTGTTGTCCAACACCTTCCTGTGTTCTGTCCTCTGTCTCTCTCCTGTCCAATACCTTACTGTGTTCTGTCCTTCTGTCTCTCTCTCTGTGCAACACCTTCCTGTGTTCTGTCTCTCTCCTGTCCAATACCTTACTGTGTTCTGTCTTTCTGTCTCTCTGTTGTCCAACACTTCTGTGTTCTGTCCTCTGTTCTCTGTTGTCAACACCTTCTTGGTTCTGTCTTCTGTCTCTCTGTTGTCAACACCTTCCTGTGTTCTGTCCTTCTGTTCTCTCTGTTTGTCCACACCTTCCTGTGTTCTGTCCTTCTGTCTCTCTTCCTGTCCAACACCTTCTGTGTTCTGTCCTTCTGTCTCTCTGTTGTCCAATACTTACTGTGTTCTGTCCTTCTTGTCCTCCTGTCTCTGTCCTCCGTTACTGTGTTCTGTCCTTCTGTCTTCTCACCTGTCCAATACCTTACTGTGTTCTGTCTTTCTCTTCCCTGTCTCTCACTGTGTCCACATCACCCTTTCCTGTCCCCCGTGTTTTTTGTCCTTTCTCGCTCTCTGTTGTCCAACACCCTGTCTGTTTCGGTGTCTCTGCCTGTTGCCCGCTTACTGTTTCTGTGCCTGTCCTGTCGTCTTCTGCCCCTTCTGTCCAATACCTTCTGCTGTCTGTGCTTCCCTCTGTCTCTCATGTTTCCAATATCGCTTCTCGTCTTCTGTCTCTTGTTGTCCCATTACTGTTCCCTGTTCTGTCTCTTAGACGTTTATCTGCCATTCTTGCTTCGACAACATTTAGAAGGGTCGATCGACGTGCAGAAAGAGTGGTGTGTGAGATTGTGAAGAGTGGAGGAGGAGTCTACCCTGTCAGAACAAATACCCCTTCCAAGTGAGATTGATCGGTATTGATCAATATTGAGAAATATAAAGATAGTTTGTCAATTTTCCATGTTCAAAATTCAAAAGGCACTTGCACATCTGAGCAATCTTTGCAGGTGCCTGATAAGATGAATGAAAGGAAACCGCTCACTGCTCTTGATAGTATCACTGATCATCGGCCTCACGGCCTCGTCAGAGCTTTATGAGTAAAAAAAAACAACTTTTTTTTATTTTATTTATTTATTTTTTTTACTCACAAAGCTCTGACGAAGGCCGTGAGGTCGATACGTAAAGCTTATTAAAGATCAGTGATACTATCAAGAGGCAGAGTGAGGGAAAGGAAACCGCAATTTCCATGTTAACAACAAATTATGATGCGTTACGTTTAGTGCAATATGACGCCAGCTATTAATTCTCTTTACTAGTGGTGCATGACTCCAGTACTCTTACGTATTCTCTCCTAGCCCTGAGAGTAGGAACATCTGGGTCCAAATTATCAAGGAAGGTCAGTTACTAGCCTTTTTTACTCTCTAGTTATGTTATGCTATGCTATAACACTCTCTGTTTTGTCCCTCATAGCTAGGCCTATGTTATGCTATGCTATAAACACTCTCTGTGTTGTCCCTCATAGCTAGGCCTATGTTATGTTAGCAGGGAGCTGGTTGACCAGAGATATCTTTTCCTCTCTTGTGTGTTGTTGTTGGTGATGTGGTTTGTTAATAATGTTTTATTCTGCAATTAATCGTAAATGACCGTGTCTTCAGGAGCCAGCAGATATAGCTGATGTTTTAAATCAGCACGTCTCATCTATTAGCTCATCTGTACCTCAAAATAACGATTTCACCCACAATTCCACCAATGCTCGGTATACATGGAAATAGGAGATCAACCCCCCCCCCCCCCCTCCCACCCCCAAATCAGATATTTAACTTTAGAAAGATGAAATCACCTGAATATGTGCCTGTCCTCTATGAGTCAGTATCAAGGAGCAGGTCTAGATGGACTGGAACCCACATGCTGCTGTTAGACTGTTTCCTCTGGCAGACCTATTCAACGTGTCTTTAACGACTGGTGAAATGCCTTCTGGGTGAATGTGCCCGAGTGACCCCTCTTCATAAAGGTGACAAACTAGTTAGACCTAAATAACTTAGACCTACATACCAGTCGACAGTTTGGACACACTACTCATTCAAGGTTTTTCTTTATTTTTACTAGTTTCTACATTGATACATTATTTTATACATTTATATATGGAATCATGTAGTAACCAAAAAAGTGTTTCCTGTCCAATACCTTCCTGTGTTCTGTCCTTCTGTCTCTCTGTTGTCCAACACCTTACTGTCTTCTGTCTCTCTGTTGTCCAATACCTTCCTGTGTTCTGTCCTTCTGTTTCTCTGTTCGTTGTTAACAGAAGAAGTTTAAGAAGGGGTCCATCGACCTGCAGAAAGTCAGGTGTGTGGAGATTGTGAAGAGTGGAGGAGGAGTCATACCCTGTCAGAACAAATACCCCTTCCAAGTGAGATTGATCGGTTGATTGATCAATATTGAGAAATATAAAGAGATAGTTTGTCAATTTTCCATGTTCAAAATTCAAAAGGCACTTGCACATCTGAGCAATCTTTTAGCAGGTGCCTGATAAGATGAATGAAAGGAAACCGCTCACTGCTCTTGATAGTATCACTGATCATCGGCCTCACGGCCTTCGTCAGAGCTTTATGAGTAAAAAAAAAAAACTTTTTTTATTTTTTTTTATTTATTTTTTTTACTCACAAAAGCTCTGACGAAGGCCGTGAGGTCGATACGTAAAGCTTATTAAAGATCAGTGATACTATCAAGAGCAGAGTGAGGGAAAAGGAAACCGCAATCTTCCATGTTAACAACAACATTATGATGCGTTACAGTTTAGTGCCAATATGACGCCAGCTATTAATTCTCTTTACTAGGTGGTGCATGACTCCAGTACTCTCTACGTATTCTCTCCTAGCCCTGAGAGTAGGAACATCTGGGTCCAAATTATCAAGGAAGGTCAGTTACTAGCCATTTTTACATCCTCTAGTTATGTTATGCTATGCTATAAACACTCTCTGTTGTTGTCCCTCATAGCTAGGCCTATGTTATGCTATGCTATAAACACTCTCTGTTGTTGTCCCTCATAGCTAGGCCTATGTTATGTTAGCAGGGAGCTGGTTGACCAGAGATATCTTTTCCTCTCTTGTGTGTTGTTGTTGGTGATGTGGTTGTTAATAATGTTTTATTCTGCAATTAATCGTAAATGACCGTGTCATTCAGGAGCCAGCAGATATAGCTGATGTTTTAAATCAGCACGTCTCATCTATTAGCTCATCTGGTACCTCAAATAACGATTTCTACATTTCACCCACAATTCCACCAATGCTCTTATACAGGAAAAGGAGATCAACCCCCCCCCCCCCCCCCTCCCCACCCCCAAAAATCAGATCATTTAACTTTAGAAGATGAGAATCACTGGAATATGCCTTAGTCCTCTATGAGTTCAGTATCAAGAGCAGGTCTAGATTGGACTGGAAGCCCACATGCTGCTGTTAGACTGTTTTCTGAGACTATTAAACGTGTCTTTAACGATCTGTGAAGTTCTGGTGAAGTGCCGGGCAGTATTTCTAGCTGGACCAACTATTAACCTAAATAAATAGATAGAGTACGAGCGACGTTTGGACACCAATCTCATTCGGGTTTTTCCTTAATTTTTTACTAGTTTTACATTGATACATATTTTTCATTTATTTGAATCATGTAGTACAAAAAAGTGTTTTTATTAGTAGTTGTAGTAGTAGGTTATTAGTGTTGTAGCAGTAGTTTATTATGTAGTGGTATTAGTAGTGTGTAGCAGTAGTTTTATTAGTGAGTATTAGTGTTGTGCATAATTTGTAGCGTAGTTTTATTAGATAGTTGTAGCAGTAGTTTTTTAGTAGTTGTAGCAGTAGTTTTATTAGGTATTGAGTTGTAGCAGTAGTTTTTTATATTAGTACGGTTTATAGTGTATTAGTGTTGTAGCATGTAGTTGTACATAGTGTCTTTAAGTTTGTAGCTGAGTGTAGTTTTTATTAGTAGTTGTACAGAGTTATTTTGGTATTAGTAGTTGTAGCATAGTTTTAGTTTTAGTATGTGGTAGTTTATGTGGTAAGTGTTGTAGCAGTAGTTTTTATTAGTGTATTAGTAGTGTAAGTTTTATTAAGTGGTTGTAGTTGTAGCAGTTTTATTAGTGTATTAGTGGGTTGTAGCAGTATCTTTTAGTGTAGAGTATTTTTATATGGTATATTGTATATTATAGTGGTATTAGTGTTGTGCAGAGTAGTTTTTTTTATTTGCAGTGTATTAGTTATTTAGGTAGTTGTAGTTTTATTGTGTATTAGTTTGTATAGTAGTTTTTATTATGGTATTAGGTATGTGTAGCAGTAGTTTATATAGTGTATTTAGTGGGTCTGATCTAATGTTGTGCAGTAGTTTTTATTAGTATTGTAGCAGTCAGTTTATTAGTAGTTGTAGAAGTAGTTTTATTAGTAGTTATGTAGTTGTGAGCCATATTTTATATTGTGGTATTAGTAGTGTCTATAGGTAGTTTTTATGGTATTATGGTTTAGCAGTAGTTGTACGAGTAGTTTTATATGTGTAGTTTTTAGTTTGTAGTTTTATTAGTTAGTATTGTAAGTAGTTAGTTTATTCGATGGTATTAAGTAGTTGTATGCGTAGTTTTTAGTGGTTTATTTGGTGTAGCGTAGTTTTTTATTAGTGTATTAGTTTGTAGCAGTTAGTTTAGTGACTTAGTGTTATTAAGTAGTTTATTATGTATTATGTTGTGGTATTTTACATATAGTTGTAGCAGTAGTTTTATTAGTGGTATTCAGGTTGTAGCAGTAGTTTTTATTAGTATTGTTAGCTTATTTATTGTGGTAATATGTAGTTGATAGTCAGTAGTTCTACAGATTTTATAGTGGTATTAGAGTTGTAGCAGTAGTTTTTTATTAGTGGTATTTAGTTGGTTGTAGCGAGTAGTTTTTTTATTATGTGTGATATTAGTTATTGTGTTTTATTTGAGTTTATTAGTAGTGATAGCTGAGCTATTATTTTATTAGTGTATGTAGGTTCTGTGCAAGGTAGTATTTATTAGTAGTTGTAGCGGTTTTTATTGTGGTATTACGTGGTTGTAGCAGATGTAGAGTAGTTTTTTTATTGTGTGAGATTTTTACAGATTTAGGTGTATTAGTAATTGTTCAAGTAGTTTTATTAGTGGATAGTATTGTCATTATTATTGTGGTATTAAAGTTGTCAGGTAGTTTTTATTAGTGGTATTAGTAGTTGTAGTTTTATCTAGTGGTATTAGTATTGTGCAGTAGTTCTTTATAGTGGTATTAGTAGTTGTGCAGTCGTTTTTATAGTGGATTTAGTAATTGTTGCAGTTAGTTTATTAGGTATTGTAGTTGTAGCGTAGTTTTTATTCAATGTGGTAGTTGTAGTATTGTTTTTGTGATTAGTATTGTAGCGTGTTTTTTATTATGGTATTTGTGTTGTAGAGTAGTATTTTTAGTGTTATATGGTTGGTAGCAGTGTTGTTAGCATATTTTTATTTAGAGTTGTAGCAGTAGTTTTATAGTGGTATAGTACTGTTGTAGTAAGTATTATTAGTGTATTAATATGTTGTAGTTTATTAGTGGTATTAGAGTATGTAGCAGTCGTTTTTATTTAGTGGTATTAGTAATTGTAGAGTAGTTTTGTATAGGTTGTAGTTGGATTAGTGGTTGTAGAGTTAGTTTATTAGTAGGTATTAGTAGTGTTCAGTAGTTTTAATTAGTTGAGTATTATAGTTTAAGTAGTTTTTATAGTGGTATTGTAGTTTCAGTAGTTTTATTATGGTGATTAGTAGTTGTAGTTTTATAGTGGTATTGCGTGCTAGTTATTGTGTATATAGTGTAGTATTTTATAGGGTAGTAGTTGTATTTTATGTATTAGTAGTTGTGCAGTAGTTTTTATTAGTTATTAGTAGTTGTAGTTTTATATTATAATAGTTTGTAGCATGTTATTTTTATTAGTATTGTAGCAGTCGTTTTTATTATGGTATTAGTTGTAGCAGTAGTTTTATTAGTGTATTAGTTTGTAGTTTTATTAGGTATGAGTAGTTGAGCAGTATTTTTATTATGGATGTAGTAAGTTGTAGTTTTATTATGGTATTTAGTAGTTTAGCGTAGTTTTATACGTGTATATAGTTGTGTTTTTTATTAGTGGGTATTAGTAGTTTAGCAGTAGTTTATTATGGCATTAGTAATTGTAGCAGTAGTTTTTTAGTGTATTATATTATGAGGTAGTTTTTAGTAGTAGTTTGCAGTAGTTTTTATTAGTGGTTTAGTAGTTGAACAGTATTTTTATTAGTGGTATAGTATTGTAGCATAGTTTTTATAGTATTAGGTAAGTTGCTGAGTAGTTTTATTAGTGGTATTTAGTAGTTTTTAGTTAGTATTAGTGGGTTAATATTTTAGTAGTTGTAGCAGTAGTTTTTTATTAGTGGTATTGTAGTTGTATTTTATTAGTGGTATTAGTAAGTTGTAGCAGTAGTTTTTATTATGGTATTAGTTATGTTTTAACAGTAGTTTATTATGTATTATATGTGCAAGTTATTAGTGTATTAGTAGTTGATTTATTAGTGTATTAGTATT
>NW_019945779.1:66972-69126 GCF_002910315.2 Salvelinus sp. IW2-2015 | reverse complement strand
CAGAGAGTCTGCTAAATGACTCCTATGTAGTGCCTCTGGATCAGAGAGTCTGCTAATGTACTCCACTACTGTATTGTGCTCTGGATCAGAGAGTCTGCTAAATGATCACACTGTAGTGGCTATGGATTAGAGAGTCTGCTAAATGACTCACTACTGTGTGACTCTGGATCAGAGAGTCTGCTAAATGACTCACTACTGTAGTGGCTCTGGAATAAGAGAGTCTGCTAAATGACTTACTACTGTAGTGGCTCTGGATACGAGAGTCTACTAAATGACTCCTACTGTAGTGGCTCTGGATCAGAGAGTCTGCTAAATGACTCACTACTGTAATGGCTCTGGATCAGAGAGTCTGCTAAATGACTCCCTACTGTAGTGGCTCTGGATCAGAGAGTCTGCTAAATGACTCTACTGTAGTGTACATCGGCATAATGGAGGTTAGTGCAGGAGGAAGTCCACTCACCAGTAGGTTGAAGGCGAGCTTTCAGTTTCTGTAGGCTATCATGAACTCTGCCTCGGAGGGGGCTTCGCTCTCAGGGTCAGCATGCCGTCTTGTCAAAAAGGAGACAGACAGGCGAGAAGAGAGACATGCCATGACCACACACAGACTGCTATGGGAGTTAATATACAGGTTTTCAACAGGGCAGGGGAGAGAGGTCAGATGGCAGAGTCAGCATAACATCCTATCGAGCTGTGTTGAAACTTCTAGGGAGTTTTTCCTAGCCACCGTGCTTCTACACCTGCATTGCTTGCTGTTTGGGGGTTTTAGGCTGGGTTTCTGTACAGCACGTCGAGATATTAGCTGATGTACGAAGGGCTATATGAAATAAACTTGATTTGATTTGATTGTGTCCACGTAGAATCATCAGTTCAGATTTCTCAGTTGCATTCCCGAAATCAGAACTGTATAGCCAGGTCAAAAAGGAAATCTGACAAGATCAAGATCAATATTGAATGAATTATTGCTAATTCATCCACACAGACCATCTGAGAATTGTAGACTCGTTCCAACTGATTTTAGTCAAGATTTGACCAGTTTAGAATATTCAACATCAGCTACCCATTTTTCACCCAGATCAAGTGTCTTGGATCAGAAGGTAATCGTGGACTTCAGGAACAGCAGAGGGAGCCCCCCCCCCCCCTAATACAGTGCCTACATGACCTAAAATCATTGGTCACTCACTTTGATAAATGTAACACTAGTCACTTTAATAATGCCACTTTAATAATGTTTATATATCTTACAATACTCATCTCATTTGTACTGTATTTTATACCATCTATTGCATCTTGCCTATGCCGCTCGGTCATTACTCATCCATATATATATATATATATTTATATATTCTGATTCCATTCCTTTACTTAGATGTGTGTGTATGAGGTAGTTGTTGGGGAATTGTTAGATTACTTGTTAGATATTACTGCATTGTCGGAACTAGAAGCACAAGCATTTCGCTACACTCGCATTAACATCTGCTAACCATGTGTATGTGACTAATAAAATGTGATTTGATTTGATTTGAATACAGGTCATGGTAACAACAAGATAAGTTAGCTCTCCACAGCTATAGATTACATCATATATAGTGGACAATACCACAATTGAAGATACACACAGTTCAGTTAATGAAAGAGGTAAAGAGAAATGTACAACACAAGAGAACATAGAAAGTGTTAGTGGACAATATGTGTCATATTGTCAGTTGACCAGAAGAAGAAGAGGAGACAGACCTGCTGGTCCTTTCTTCTTACTCTTCTTACTCTTGTTYCGCTGGTTGAGCTGAGAGAAGGCCTCTGCAGCCTTCTGCAGCCGAGACACAAACACCTCAATGTCATCCAGGGAACAGTTCAGGATTTGCTAAAAGAGAAGGACAGAGAAAGAAAGAAAGTCTAATGAGTGATGGCTGACCACCAAGCTAGCATGATCAAATGGTTTAGTTGTGAATGTCCTGCAGGGGGAAAGCCTAATGAGTGATTTATCGACCAACAATACACACAGCAGAGAATAACTACTAATAGTAGTAGAATAACTACTAATGTAGTAGAATAACTACTAATGGTAGTAGAATAACTACTAATGGTAGTAGAATAACTACTAATAGTAGTAGAATAACTACTAATGGTAGTAGAATACCTACTAATGGTAGTAGAATA
>NW_019945779.1:48265-63742 GCF_002910315.2 Salvelinus sp. IW2-2015 | reverse complement strand
AGCATTTCTCCTTTGCCAAGATAATCCATCCACTTGACAGGTGTGGCATATCAAGAAGCTGATTAAACAGCACGATCATTACACAGGTGCACCTTGTGCTGGGGACAATAAAAAGCCACTCAAAAAATGTGCAGTTTTGTCAGACAACACAACGCCACAGATGTCACTAACAGGGATGTAAACAAATTTGCCTTAYACCGCTGTGCCACAGTTTTGAGGGAGCAGCAACTGGCATGCTGAATGCAGGAATTTCCACCAGAGCTGTGGCCAGATAATTAAATTTTAATTTCTCTACCATAAGCCGTTCTACCATAATGTCGTTTTAGAGAATTTGGCAGTACGTCCAACCGGCCTCACAACCGCAGTGGGGTGGGGTTATGGTATGGACACACATAAGCTACGGACAATTGTATTTTATCGATTGCAATTTGAATGTAGAGAAATACAATGACGAGATCTTGAGATCCCATTGTGGTGCCATTCATCCGCCGCCATCATCTCATGTTTCAGCATGATAATGCACAGCCCCCATGTCGCAAGGATCTGTACACAATTCCTGGAAGCTGAAAATGTTCCACAATCAACAGCCTGATCAACTCTATGCGAAGGAGATGTGTCACACTGCATGAGGCAAATGGTGGTKACACCAGATACTGACTGGATTTCAGATCCACGCCCATACTTTTTTTTTTTTTTTTTAAGATATGTGACCGACAGTCATGTGAAGTCCATAGATTAGGGCCTAATTTATTTATTTAAATTGACTGATTTCCTTTTATGAACTGTTAACTGTTGTGTTTCTATTTTTTGTTCAGTATAGATTAGAGGTGGTAAAAGAGATTTAAAAAAGGGAGGCAGTAATGACGGACTTTCGGCAGGACGACAGAGACGTCGCAGGACGACAGAGACGTCGCAGGACGACAGAGACGTGTCTCAGCGAGGAAGTACATCAGTATGTAGGTTACTCACCACGTCCTTCTCAATGCGTTGGGCCAGCTTCTCGTGGGACTCTGGGTCCTGCTGCGCGGAACCTCGTCTTTCCACATCTAACAGACACACAGACAGAGCTTTATTTATTCATATTCAACCACAACAACGATAACACTTAATCATGGTTATAATAATGTGTGTGTGTGTGTGTGTGTGTGTGTGTGTGTGTGTTTGTGTATATCGGTGCGTCAGTGTGAAGGCCCTTGCGGAGTGGTGCCAGGAAAACAACCTCTCCCTCAATGTCAACAAACAAAGGAGCTGATTGTGGACTTTAGGAGACAGTAGAGGGAGCACGCCCCCATTTACCTCGACGGGGCCGCAGTGGAGAAGGTGAAAAGCTTTAAGTTCCTCGGCGTACACATCACTGACAAACTGAAATGATCCACCCACACAGACAGTGTGGTGAAGAAGGCGCAACAGCGCTCTTCAACCTCAGGAGGCTGAAGAATTCGACTTGGCCCATAGGACCCTCACAAACTTTTACAGATGCACAATTGAAGGCATCCTTTCAGTATCAGCCTGGTACGGCAACGGCACCGCCACAACCGCAAGGCTCTAAGAGGGTAGTGAGGTCTGCACAACGCATCACCGGGGCAAACTACCTGCCCTCCAGGACACCTACACCACCCGATGTCACAGGAAGGCCAAAAAGATAAAAGACAACAACCACCAAGCCATGCCTGTTCACCCCGTTATCATCCAGAAGGCGAAGTCAGTACAGGTCCAGCAAAGCAGGGACCGAGAGACTGAAAAACAGCTTCTATCTCAAGGCCATCAGACTGTTAAATAGCCATCACTAGCCAGATAGCACCCAGTTACTCAACCCTGCACCTTAAGAGGCTGCTGCCCTATATACATAGACATGGAATCACTGGCCACTTTAATAATGTTACTCCACCCTGCACCTTAGGGCTGCTGCCTATATACATAGACATGGAATCACTGGCCACTTTATAATGTTACTCCCACCTCCACCTTAGAGGCTGCTGCCCTCTATATCATGACATGGAATCACTGGTCACTTTAATAATGTTACCACCCTGCACCTTAGAGGCTGCTGACCGTATACATAGACATGGAATCCCTGGCCACTTTTAATATGTTACTCCACCTGCACCTTAAGAGGCTGCTGCCCTCTATACATAGACATGGAATCACTGGCCACTTTAATAATGTTACTCACCCTGCACCTTAGAGTGCTGCTGCCCTCTATAATAGACATGGAATCACACTTAATAATGTTACTCCACCCTGCACCTTAGAGGCTGCTGCCTCTATACATAGACATGGAATCACTGGTCACTTTAATAATGTTACTCCACCCTGCACCTTAGAGGCTGCTGCCCTCTATACATAGACATGGAATCACTGGTCACTTTAATAATGTTACCCACCCTCCACCTTAGAGGCTGCTGTCTCTATACATAGACATGGAATCACTGGCACTTTAATAATGTTACTCACCCTGCACCTTAGAGGCTGCTGCCCTCTATACATAGACATGGAATCACACTTTAATAATGTTACTCCACCCTGCACCTTAGAGGTGCTGCCCTCTATACATAGACATGGAATCACACTTTAATAATGTTTACTCCACCCTGCACCTTAGAGATGCTGCCCTCTATACATAGACATGGAATCACTGGTCACTTTAATAATGTTACTCCACCCTCCACCTTAGAGGCTGCTGCCCTCTATACATAGACATGGAATCACTGGTCACTTTAATATGTTACTCCACCTCCACCTTAGAGGCTGCTGTCCTCTATACATAGACATGAATCACTGGCCACTTTAATATGTTACTCCACCTGCACCTTAGAGGCTGCTGCCCTCTATACATAGACATGGAATCACTGGTCACTTTAATAATGTTACTCACCCTCCCTTAGAGCTGCTGCCCTCTATACATAGACATGGAATCACACTTAATAATGTTACTCCACCCTGCACCTTAGAGGCTGCTGTCCTCTATACATAGACATGGAATCACTGGCCACTTTATATGTTACTCCACCTCACACCTTAGAGGCTGCTGCCCTCTATACATAGACATGGAATCACTGTCACTTTAATAATGTTACTCCACCTCCACCTTAGAGGCTGCTGCCTATATACATAGACATGGAATCACTGTCACTTTAATAATGTTACTCCACCCTCCACCTTAGAGGCTGCTGCCCTCTATACACTAGACATGGAATCACTGGTCACTTTAATAATGTTACTCCACCCTGCACCTTAGAGGCTGCTGCCCTCTATACATAGACATGGAATCACTGCCTTTTTAATAATGTTACTCCACCCTGCACCTTAGAGGCTGCTGACCCGTATACATAGACATGAATCACTGGCCACTTTAATAATGTTACTCCACCCTGCACTTTAGAGGTGCTGCCCTCTATACATAGACATGGAATCACTGGTCACTTTAATAATGTTACTCCACCTGCACCTTAGAGGCTGCTGCCCTCTATACATAGACATGGAATCACTGGCCACTTAATAATGTTACTCCACCCTGCACCTTGAGGCTGCTGCCCTCTATACATAGACATGGAATCACTGGTCACTTTAATAATGTTACTCACCCTCCACCTTAGAGGCTGCTGCCCTCTATACATAGACATGGGATCACTGGTCACTTTAATAATGTTACCCTGCACCTTAGAGGCTGCTGCCCTCTATACATAGACATGGAATCACTGGCCACTTTATAAATGTTACTCACCCTGCACCTTAGAGGCTGCTGTCCTCTATACATAGACATGGAATCACTGGTCACTTTAATAATGTTACTCCACCCTCCACCTTAGAGACTGCTGCCCTCTATACAATAGACATGGAATCACTGGCCACTTTAATAATGTTACTCCACCTCCACCTTAGAGGCTGCTGCCTCTATACATAGCATGGAATCACTGGTCACTTTAATAATGTTACTCCACCCTCCACCTTAGAGGCTGCTGCCCTCTAATCATAGACATGGAATCACTGGCCACTTTAATAATGTTACTCCACCCTCCACCTTAGAGACTGCTGCCTCTATACATAGACATGGAATCACTGGTCACTTTAATAATGTTACTCCCCCTGCACTTAAGAGGCTGCTGCCCTCTATACATAGACATGGAATCACACTTTAATAATGTATCTCCACCCTCCACCTTAGAGGCTGCTGCCCTCTATACATAGCATGGAATCACTGGCCACTTTAATAATGTTACTCTCACCCTCCACCTTAGAGACTGCTGCCCTCTATACTAGACAGGAATAACTGGCCACTTTAATAATGTTACTCCACCCTCCACCTTAGAGGCTGCTGCCTCTATACATAGACATGGAATAACTGGTCACTTTAAATATGTTTCTCCACCTCCACCTTAGAGGCTGCTGCCCTCTATACATAGACATGGAATCACTGGCCTTTTAATAATGTTACTCAACCTCCACCTTAGAGGCTGCCCTCTATACATAGACATGAATCACTGGTCACTTTAATAATGTTACTCCCCTCCACCTTAGAGACTGCTGCCCTCTATAATAGACATGGAATCACTGGCCACTTTAATAATGTTACTCCACCCTCCACCTTAGAGGCTACTGCCCTGAATACATAGACATGGACTACTGGTCACTTAATAATGTTACTCCACCCTGTACCTTAGAGACTGCTGCCCTCTATACATAGACATGGAATCACTGGCCACTTTAATAATGTTACTCCACCTGCACCTTAGAGGCTGCTGCCTCTATACATAGACATGGAATCACTGGCCACTTTAATAATGTTACTCACACTGCACTTAGAGCTGCTGCCCTATATACATAGACATGGATCACTGGCCACTTTAATAATGTTACCCACCTCCACCTAGGGCTGCTGCCCTGAATACATAGACATGGAATCATGGTCACTTTAATAATGTTACTCCACCCTGTACCTTAGAGACTGCTGCCCTCTATACATAGACATGGATCACTGGCCACTTTAATAATGTTACTCCACCCTCCACCTTAGAGGCTGCTGCCTCTTATCATAGACATGGAATCACTGGTCACTTTAATAATGTTACTCACCCTGCACCTTAGAGGCTTGCTCCTCTAATACTAGACATGGAATCACTGGTCACTTTAATCTGTTACTCCACCCTCCACCTTAGAGCTGCTGCCCTATACATAGACATGGAATCACTGGTCACTTTAATAATGTTACTCCACCCTGTACTTAAGAGGCTGCTGCCTCTATACATAGACATGGAATCCTGGTCACTTTATAATGTTACTCCACCTGCACCTTAGAGGCTGCTGCCCTCTATACATAGACATGATCACTGGTCACTTTAATAATGTTACTCCACCCTGCACCTTAGAGACTGCTGCCCCTTATACATAGACATGGAATCACTGGCACTTTAATATGTTACTCCACCCTCACCTTAGAGCTGCTGCCCTATATACATAGACATGGAATCACTGGTCACTTTAATAATGTTACTCCACCCTCCACCTTAGAGCTGCTGCCCTATATACATAGACATGGAATCACTGGTCATTTAATATGTTACTCCACCCTCACCTTAGAGGCTGCTGCCCTCTATACAAGACATGGAATCACTGGCCACTTTAATAATGTACTCCACCTCCACCTTAAGGCTGCTGCCATATACATAGACATGAATCACTGGTCACTTTATAATATTACTCACCCTGCACCTTAGAGGCTGCTGCCCTCTATACATAGACATGGAATCACTGGTCACTTTAATAATGTTACTCCACCCTCCACCTTAGAGGCTGCTGCCCTCTATACATAGACATGGAATCACTGGTCACTTTAATAATGTTACTCCACCCTCCACCTTAGAGGCTGCTGCCCTCTATACATAGACATGGAATCA
The DNA here is from genome assembly GCF_002910315.2 of Salvelinus sp. IW2-2015. Lineage (NCBI taxonomy): Eukaryota > Metazoa > Chordata > Actinopteri > Salmoniformes > Salmonidae > Salvelinus > Salvelinus sp. IW2-2015. Next base: position 57,848 of record NW_019945779.1, on the reverse strand, counting down.
CTGGCACTTTAATAATGTTACCCACCCTCCACCTTAGAGGCTGCTGCCCTCTATACATAGACATGGAATCACTGGTCACTTTAATAATGGAAACTAGTCAGTTTAATAATGTTTACATACTGTTTACTCATCTCATATGTTATACATACTGTCTTCTATTCTACTGTATTTTGTCAATGACACGCCGACATTGCTTGTCCTAATATTTATATATTTCTTAATTCCATTCTTTTGCTTTAGATGTGTGTGTTTTGTTGTGTATTGTTAAATATTACTGCACTGTTGAACTAGGAAACACAAGCATTTCGCTACACCCAAATAAAATCTGCTAAATACAGTGGCTTGCGAAGGTATTCACCCCCTTGGCATTTTTCCTATTTTGTTGCCTTACAACCTGAAATAAATAGATTTTTGGGGGTTTGTATCATTTGATTTACACAACAAGAAGATGCAACATCTTTTTTATTGTGAAACAAACAAGAATAAGACAAAAAATCAGAAAATTAAACGTGCATAACTATTCACCCCCAAAGACAGTACTTGTAGAGTCACCTTTTGCAGCAATTACAGCTGCAAGTCTCTTCGGGTATGTCTCTATAAGCTTGGCACATCTAGCCACTGGATTTTTGCCCATTCTTCAAGGCAAAACTGCTCAGCTCCTTCAAGTTGTATGGTTCGCTGGTGTACAGCAATCTTTAAATCATCCACAGATTCTCAATTGGATTGAGGTCTGGGCTTTGACTAGGCCATCCAAGACCATTTAATGTTTCCCCTTAAACCACTCAAGTGTTGCTTTAGCAGTATGCTTAGGGTCATTGTCCTGCTGGAAGGTGAACCTTCATCCCAGTCTCAAATCTCTGGAAGACTGAAGCAAGTTTCTGTTAGTGGAATTAAATAATTCCTCTAATATACTCATTAATTAAATTCAATCTGTCTATTTATAAGAATTTGTAAGATACTTATTAACATAAATAGACAGGATACAGTCTTATTAAAATTAGATAATAGTGTTTATTCTCGGAGCACGCTGCCATTTGATCATAAACACAGGTTTATATACAAGATATGATGTCATAGGTTACAGAAAAGTCTCATTGTCCTGAAAATAGAAAAGGTTCAAAAGTTCATTCCAACTTCACAGCACACACATGACACACAATGTAATCAATTATCCTGAAGGCTCACATAATTTATTACCACTTTAGCAGACACTCAAGATATGAGACCTAAAAAGTGACCCACAGCCTTATTAAACATCTCAGGGCTAAGTTGGGTCATTTCAACCAGAGTTTAACGACCCTTTCTGCTTACTTTATAACCCACAACACAAATCTCTTTTCACAGGCGTGCGAGTTCAATTAGTTATAGTTTTATCTAAGCTAGAATTTGTTTTAACTATTTATTAACAAAATTCCTAACAGTTTCCCTCAAGAATTTCTCTGTATTTAGCGCCATCCATCATTCCTTCAATTCTGACCAGTTTCTCAGTCCCTGCCGATGACAAAACATCCCACAGCATGATGCTGCACCACCATGCTTCACTATGGGGATGGTGTTCTCGGGGGAATGTGAGGTGTTGGTTTGTGCCAGACATAGCATTTTCCTTGATGGCCAAAAATATACATTTAGTCTCATCTGACCAGAGTACCTTCTTCCTAATGTTTGGAGAGTCTCCCACATGCCTTTTGACAAACACCAAACGTGTTTGCTAATTTTCTTCTTTAAGCAATGGCTATTTTTCTGGCACTCTTCCATAAAGCCAGCTCTGTGGAGTGTACGGCTTAAAGTGGTCCTATGGACAGATACTCCAATCTCCGCTGTGGACTTTGCAGCTCCTTCAGGTTATCTTTGGTCTCTTTGTTGCTTCTCTGATAATGCCCTCCTTGCCTGGTCCGTGAGTTTTGGTGGCGGCTCTCTCTTGGCAGGTTTGTTGTGGTGCCATATCTTTCCATTTTATAAAAAAATGTACCCCTTTTTCTCCAATTCCGTGGTATCCAATTGTTAGTAATCACCTATCTTGTCCATCGCTACAACTCCCATAGAGATATGAAGGTCAAGAGCCATGCGTCCTGCGAAACACAACCCAACCAAGCGCACTGCTCTTTAACCACGCGCCATCCAACCCGGAAGCCAGCCGCACCAATGTGTCGGAGGAAACACCGTGCACCGGCAACCTTGCACTGCACCCGGCCCGCTACAGGAGTCGCTGGTGCGCGATGGGACAAGGATATCCATACCGGCCAAACCCTCCTAACCCGGACGACGCTAGGCCAATTGTGCGTCGCCCCACGGACGGCTGCGACAGAGCCTGGGCGCGAACCCAGAGTCTCTGGTGGCACCGCTAGCGCTGCGATGCAGTGCCCTAGACCATTTTTGTATTTTTTAATAATGGATTTAATGGTGCCCGTGGATGTTGATCTGTCTTTCCACAACTGTGTCCCTGACCTGTTTGGAGAGCTCCTTGGTCTTCATGGTGACGCTTGCTTGGTGGTGCCCCTTGCTTAGTGGTGTTGCAGACTCTGGGGCCTTTCATAACAGATGTATATATATACTGAGATCAGTGACACTTAGATTGCACACAGGTGGACTTTATTTAACTCATTATGTGACATCTGAAGGTAATTGGTTGCACCAGATCTTATTTAGGGACTTCATAGCAAAGTGGTGAATACATATACATTTTTAAAAAACATTTTTAAAAAAGTTATTTTATTCACTTCACCAATTTGACTATTTTGTGTATTCCCATTACACGAAATCCAAAAATAAATATGTAAATGACAGGTTGTAATGCAATAAAATAGGAAAAACGCCAAGGGGGATGAATACTTTTCAAGGCACTGTATGTGTAGGTGACCAATAAAATTTATTTTTTAAAATTGGATTATGCTGTGTGTGTGTGTGTCTCTCTCTCTATCTCTGTGTAATGTGTGTGTGTGTGTGGTGTCTCTCTCTCTCTCTCTCTCTCTGTGTAAGGTGTGTGTATGTGTGTGTCTCTCTCTCTCTCTCTGTGTAAGTGTGTGTGGTGTGTGTGTGTGTGTGTGTGTGTGTGGTGTGTGTGTTGTGTGTGTGTGTGTGTGTTGTGTGTGTGTGTGTGTGGTGTGGTGGGTGTGTGTGTGTGTGTGTGTCTCTCTCCTCTCTGTGTAAGGTGTGTGTGTGTGTGTGTGTGTGTTGTGTGTGTGTGTGTGTGTGTGTGTGTGTGGTGTGTGTGTGTGTGTGTGTGTGTGTGTGTGTGTGTGTGTGTGTGTGTGTGTGTGTGTGTGGTGTGTGTGTGTCTCTCTCTCTCTCTGGTAAGGTGTGTGTGTGTGTGTGTGTGGTGTGTGTGTGTGTGTGTGTGTGTGTGTGTGGTGTGTGGTGTGTGTCTCTCTCTCTCTCTCTCTGTGTAAGGTGTGTGTGTGTGTGTGTGTGTGTGTGTGTGTGTGTGTGTGTGTGTTGTGTGTGTGTTGTGTGTGTGTTCCTCTCTTCTCTGTGTAAGGTGTGGTGTGTGGTGTGTGTGTGTGTGTGTGTGTGTGTGTGTGTGTGTGTGTGTGTGTGTGTGTGTGTGTGTGTGTGTGTGTATGTCTCTCTTCTCTCTCTCTGTGTAAGGTGTGTGTTGTGTATGTGTGTCTCTCTCTGTGTGTAATGTGTGTGTGTGTGTGTGTGTGTGTGTGTTTCTCTCTCTCTCTGTGTAATGTGTGGTGTGTGTGTGTGTGTCTTTCTCTCTCTCTCTCTGTGTAATGTGTGTGTGTCTCTGTGTGTAATGTGTTTGTGTGTGTGGTGTGTGTGTCTTTCTCTCTCTCTCTGTGTAATGTGTGTGTGGTGTGTGTGTCTTTCTCTCTCTCTCTCTCTGTAATGTGTGTGTGGTATAGGTCTTACCCTGCTGTTCATGGCAGCCACGCGCCTCCTGGGGTCGGGCCTTTAGGGGCCGAGGAGGCGGGGTGATGGTCTCTCTGTGGCGCTTCATCTTTTCCTGTTCACCCTGAAAGGAGGAGGGTTTTAATCACGGTGGTTTACGGGGGGGGGGGGGCACCCCGTTAGGAATAAGGTTCTTACTTCAAGGTCTGTGGTCGCATCTTCTCCCATGTTTGTTGTCACCAGGGGCACTGTCGATGTCTGCATGGACCATCTCTGCCTGCCAGAGAGACAGAGAGACAGAGAGACAGAGAGACAGAGAGACAGAGAGAGAGAGAGACAGAGAGACAGAGCGAGACAGAGAGACAGAGACAGAGAGAGACAGAGAGACGAGAGAGACAGAGAGACAGAGCGACAGAGCGAAGAGCGAGACAGAGAAGAGACAGAGAGACAGAGAGACAGAGAGACAGAGAGAGACAGAGAGACAGAGAGACAGAGAGAGACAGAGAGACACAGAGAGACACAGAGAGAGACAGAGCTTAGTCAGTATAAACATGTGTTGTCACCCAGGGCACTGTCGATGTCTGCATGGAGCATCTTTGCCTGTAGGGGGTGTGTCAGTGCACGGTCAGTGCTGAATAACAATTGTATAGGACTACAGAACCACAACAAACTTTTCTGGTAACAATCCCTGCCTCCACTTCAAGCACCAACACCTCCACAAAAATCACAAAAGTGTCACCAAATCATATGATTTGTCAAAAAATGACTTCAAGGAAAAAGAAGGTCACTGGTAATTCAAGATGGTATGTCTGATTATTTAGCAAATAAAGGCCAACTATTGATGACATAGCAAACGGACAGCCCCTTGGATGAGTGAAGAAACTAATCAAGAGAAAGTCCATTATGATATTTTGAGAGAGCAACTTGGCGTATAAAACAAGGTCATTAGAAATACCAGAAGGGCTCGTTTTACTATTAATAATTGTTTTTACTAATAATAATTCTTCTCGACCATTTTGAGATATCAGCTGATGTAAGAAGGGCTATATAAATACATTTGATTACTACCATACCCCGTTCAAAGACACTGAAATATATTGTCTTGCCCATTCACCCTCTGAATGGCACATACACTATCCATGTCTCAAGACTTAAAAATCCTTCTTTAACCTATCTCCTCCCCTTCATCTACACTGATTAAAGTGGATTTCACAGGGGACATTAATAAGGGATCATAGCTTTCACCTGGTCAGTCTCTGTCATGGAAAGAGCAGGTGTTTATAATGTTTTGTGCACTCAGTGTATATGTTAACCCCTTGGCAGCGTTATCAGAAAGCACAACATTGATTTCCACTGCTATGCAGACGATACACAACTTTACATTTCTGTGTCACCAGAGGATTTTAGCTCCACAGATAAATTATTAGACTTTATAAGTGATTTAAATAGTTGTATGGCGCACAACTAGCTAAATCAAGACAAGACCGAAGCATTAATTGTTGGAACCAAAGCACAGAGAGAGAATCTGACTGCACATTTTAATTCACAGGCAATAAAGATAAAAACCTAGGTGACATTTTAGATTCTGAACTTAATTTCTAATCACACATTAGGAATGTGACCAAGATAGCTTTTTACCACCTGAGGAACATTGCCAAGGTGTGGCCGTTTCTCTCTCAGGCTGATACAGAGAGACTCATCCATGCTTTTATTACAAGCAGGCGTGTCTACTGTAATGCTCTCCTGTCTGGTCTACCCAAGAAAGCCATTGGTCAACTGTAAAACATACAGAATGCTGCAGAGTGGGTACTGACCAAGACCAGACAGACCAGACAGAACACATTACACCGGTTTTAAGGTCTCTGCACCGGCTGTCTGTGAGTTCTAGAATACATTTTAAGATTATTCTATTGAACTTTAAATCAATCCACAATTGTGCACCTCAATACATGTCAGACATGCTTTAAGTTATGTACCCAGTAGGTCCCTCAGGTCCTCTGGCCTTTTAACAATCCCAAAGCCTAGGACCAAGAGGCATGGAGAGACAGCCTTATAACTATCCCAAAGCCCGAGAAGATCTGCAAGAACCGAGGGGGGACGAAACTATGGACATATTGAAAGAGATATTAAAACAACACATTTTTAGTTTTGCTTTTCCTCGGGGTGTTATTAGTCCTTCAGTTATTGTTGTTATTCTTTAGTTTTTAATCCTCTGATGTTTGTGTTGGTGCCTCATTTTAATGTTTTTTTCTTTATTTGTTTATCTCTGTTTTTACCTGGGAAGCACATTGCGTTGCATCCATGTTGAAATGTACTGTATAATAAATAAAGCTTGATTTAATTTGTTTTGACAGATGGTTAACATGACATTGTCAGGATCCCAAAAGGCCCCCATTCCCTATATAGTGACCTGCTATAACCGGGTCCATTCCCTATATAGTGACCTGCTATTAACCAGGGTCATTCCCTATATAGTGACCTGCTATTAACCAGGGTCCATTCCCTATATATGTGACCTGCTATTAACAGGGTCCATTCCTATAAGTGACCTGCTATTAACCAGGGCCATTCCCATATAGTGACCTGCTATTAACCAGGGTCCATTCCCTATATAGTGACCTGATATTAACCAGGGTCCATTCCTATATAGTGACCTGCTATTAACCAGGGTCATTCCCTATATAGTGCCTGATATACCAGGGTCCATTCCCTATATAGTGACTGCTATTAACCAGGGTCCATTCCCTATATAGTGACCTGCTATTAACCAGGGTCCATTCCCTATATAGTGACGCTGTATATTAACCAGGGTCCATTCCCTATATAGTGACCTGATATTAACCAGGGTCCATTCCTATAATAGTGACCTGATCATTAACCAGTACATTCCCTATATAGTGGACCTGATTATTAACCAGGGTCCATTCCCTATATAGTGACCTGCTATTAACCAGGTACATTCCTATATAGTGACCTGATATTAACCAGGGTCCATTCTATATAGTGACCTGCTATTAACCAGGGTACATTCCCTATATAGTGACCTGATATTAACCAGGGTCCATTCCCTATATAGTGACGCCTATTATACCAGGGCCCATTCCTTATATAGTGACCTGATATTAACCAGGGTACATTCCTATATAGTGACCTGCTATTAACCAGGGCCCTTCCCATTATGGTGACTCTATAACCAGGGTCCATTCCCTATATAGTGACTGCTATTAACCAGGGTCATTCCTATATAGTGACCTGATATTAACCAGGGTACATTCCCTATATAGTGACCTCATTAACCAGGTACATTCCCTATATAGTGCCACTGGGGGTATTACGTAGATAGAAGTACCCACCTCCACCTCGTCACAGTGGAAGAAGTGTATGTCAGGTCTGTGCTGTTCAGTGTCTTGACACACCAGCAGTAGGACAGATGGATATCTGGTCTGATTCAACACTGTCTGGCAGTGGTGGATCGTAGGCAGGGGGAAGTTCTCCAACTCTTCCTGTGAGGAGGGAGGAGGGGGGAGGGGAGAGAGGGAGCAGAGGAGGCAGAGGGAGGCAGGGAGGGAGGGAGGGGGGAGGGAGGGAGGGAGGGAGGGAGGGAGGGGGGAGGTGAGGGGAGGGAGGGAGGGAGGGAGGGAGGGAGGAGAAGAAAAGGTAGAGAGGTAGAGAGGGAAGCAGGAGAGAAAGGTAGAGAGGTAGAGAGGGAGGCAGGAGAGAAAGGTAGAGAGGTAGAGAGGGAGGCAGGAGGGAGGTAAGAGAAAGGTGAAGAGGTAGAGAGAAGGTAAGAGAGGTAGAGAGAAAGGTTAGAGAGGTAAGAGAAAGGTAGAGAGGGCTAGAGAGAAGGAGGGAGGCGAGGGAGGGAGGGAGGGAGGGAGGGAGGGAGGTGGAGGGGGGAAGATTATTTCATATCAAATGTGTCATGTTCATTGCAGGGTATCTACAGATATGGCTAACAGACCACAGCACAACACACACATTATAAAAAAACTGAAGAGACTGAAGACTTGGATGGGATCTATCACACAGCACTATATATAAATCTTTCCCATCAGAGGTTTCTCTTTAGAGTCAACAGAACTGTTGTTTTTACAGCAGCAGGTTATTAAGGTGTGTCTTATTAAGAATAAGAAATAACCTGAAGATACGACGTAATGTTAAATAATATTCACTGGCAAGGAATCAGGAATCCCCTTTATTTCGCTACATGGTACCCGGTACTTTGACTGTGTTAAGTTGGAAGTACCTGTGTATCAAACGTCCAGTAGCCGTACAGCCTTGTCGTTGACCTGAAGCAGAGCATCTCCTGGGTCCAGAATCTTGTCTTAGAGTCCAGTAGCACCCAGCTTCTTAATGGCATCGTCCACGTAGGCAATGGACTCTGTCTTGTCCATCATGAAAGGTGGACAGGTGCTTATGGGGAGAGAGGGGGTGGGCTCAATAACATAGAAGGACTGTCGCTGTTTTATAAAAAGAAGATCTAGGATTCAAGTTTTAAATAAAACCAGAAGAAGAAGACGACCAATAAGAAGATCAGGATTCAGTTTTAAATAACCAGAGAAGAAGACGACCAATAGAGAAGATCAGGATTCAGTTTAAATAAACCAGATAGAAGAAGACGACCAATAAGAAGATCAGGATTCAGTTTATAAAATAAACGAGAACAGAAGAACACCAACAGAAGGAAAAGTTTATTCAGTTTATCAGAACATAGGAACATGTCATCCCTGGGTCTCAGATTGGCATGATGTAACCCATGGAATGCTCAGTGTAATTTATCAAATACACTACCGAGTGAATAAGAGCGTCAGTCTAGTAAACGAAATGCTAAGCTCCAGCTGTGCTCTTTTGTTAGGGTATATAATATAGGTATAATATATATGTTAGGTATATTAATAATATTAATAAGTATTTAGGTATAAATATAGGTATGATATATATGTTAGGTATTAATATAGTTATAAATAATAGATGTTAGGTATAAAATTAAAGGTAAATATATAATATATATGGTATATAATAGTAAGTATATTATATTTAGGTATATATATTATAGGTATATGGTATATATATATGTTAGGTTATAATATAGGTATATATATATGTGTAGGTATATATTATAGGGTAATATGATATGTTAGGTCTATAATATAAGGTATAATAAGTATATATTGGGATATAATATATGGTATATTAGGTATATATATATATATAGGTATATATAGTAGGTATATATATGATATGGTTTATGGTATATAATAGTATATATATGTAATATTAGGTAATAATATAGTATGGTATGTATATAGTAATGATTTAGTATAAAATTATAAATTAATTATGTTAGGTATATAATATAGGTATGTAGGTATATATATATATATATATATATATATATATATATATATATATATATATATAATATATATATGTTAGGTATATAATAGTAAATCATTGTGATCTCAACCCTGAGTTTGTACTGCATTCAATCTGAACCTCTGCTGAGGAGAGAGAAGAACCTCTGGTGGTAACTTAACCATGTGTGTGTGTGTGTGTGTGTGTAGTGTGTGTGTGTGTGTTGTGTGGTGTGTGTGTGGTGTGGTGTGTGTTGTGTGGTGTTGTGTGTGTGTGGTGTGTGTGTGTGTGTGTGTTGTGTGGTGTGTGTGGTGTGTGTGTGTGTGTGCGCAGCGCGAGCGAGCACGCGGTGGCTAGTATAAATATAAGACATCTCTGAGATGTGTTATACGTT
>NW_019945779.1:38547-48240 GCF_002910315.2 Salvelinus sp. IW2-2015 | reverse complement strand
GGACCAAGAGGCATGGAGAGACAGGCCTTATAACTATCCAAAGCCCAGGACCAAGAGGCATGGAGAGACAGCCTTATAACTATCCCAAAGCCCTAGGACCAAGAGACATGGAGAGACAGCCTTATAACTATCCAAAGCCTGGACCAAGAGACATGGAGAGACAGCCTTATAACTATCCCAAAGCCTAGGACCAAGAGGCATGGAGAGACAGCCTTATAACTATCCAAAGCCCAGGACCAAGAGCATGGAGAGACAGCCTTATAAACTATCCCAAAGCCTAGGACCAAGAGCATGGAGAGACAGCCTTATAAACTATCCCAAAGCCTAGGACCAAGAGGCATGGAGAGACAGCCTTATAACTATCCCAAAAGCCTAGGACAAGGAGGCATGGAGAGACAGCCTTTTACTATCCCAAAGCCCAGGACCAAGAGGCATGGAGAGACAGCCCTTATAACTATCCCAAAGCCATGACCAAGGGGCATGGAGAGGCAGCCTTTTAACTATCCCAAAGCCAGGACCAAGAGACATGGAGAGACAGCCTTATAACTTCCCAAAGCCTAGGACCAAGAGACATGGAGAGACAGCCTTATAATATCCCAAAGCCTAGACCAAGAGCATGGAGAGACAGCCTTATACTATCCCAAAGCCTAGCCAAGAGGCATGGAGAGACAGCCTTATAACTATCCCAAAGCCTGGACCAAGGGCATGGAGAGACAGCCTTTATTTTATCGCAAAGCCTAGGACCAGAGACATGGAGAGACAGCCTTATAACTACCCAAAGCCTAGACCAGATGATGAGAGACAGCCATATAATTATCCAAAGCCTAGACAGGAGGCATGGAGACAGCCTTTAGTATTATGCCCCCAGCCTCTGGAATAGCCTGCCAGAGAACCTGAGGGGGACGAAACTATGGACATATTGAAAAGAGATATTAAAACACACATTTTTAGTTTTGCTTTTCCTCGGGGTGTATTTAGTCCTTCAGTTATTGTTGTTATTCTTTAGTTTTTAATCCTCTGATGTTTGTTGTGTGCCTCATTTTAATGTTTTTTTCTTTATTTGTTTATCTCTGTTTTTACCTGGGAAGCACATTGCGTTGCATCCATGTCTGAAATGTACTGTAATAAATAAAGCTTGATTTAATTTGTTTTGACAGATGGTTAACATGACATTGTCAGGATCCCAAAAGGCCCCATTCCCTATATAGTGACCTGCTATTAACCAGGGTCCATTCCTATATAGTGATGCTATTACAGGGTCATTCTATATAGTGACCTGCTATTAACCAGGGTCCATTCCCTATATAGTGACCTGCTATTAACCAGGTCCATTCCCTATATAGTGACCTGCTATTACCAGGGTCCATTCCCTATATAGTGACCTGCTATTAACCAGGGTCCATTCCTATATAGTGACCTGCTATTAACCAGGGTCCATTCCTATATAGTGACCTGCTATTAACCAGGGTCCATTCCCTATATAGTGACCTGATATTAACCAGGGTCCATTCCCTATATAGTGACCTGCTATTAACCAGGGTCCATTCCCTATATAGTGACCTGCTATTAACCAGGTCGCCATTCCCTATATAGTGACCTGATATTAACCAGGGTCCATTCCCTATATAGTGACCTGATATTAACCAGGGTCCATTCCCTATATAGTGACCTGATATTAACCAGGTTACATTCCTATATAGTGACTGATATTAACCGGGTCCATTCCCTATATAGTGACCTGCTATTAACAGGGTACATTCCCTATATAGTGACCTGATATTAACCAGGGTCATTCCCTATATAGTGACCTGCTATTAACCAGGGTACATTCCCTAATTAGTGACCTGATATTAACCAGGGTCCATTCCTATATAGTGAGCCTGCTTATTAACCAGGGCCCATTCCTATATAGTGACCTGATATTAACCAGGGTCCATTCCTATATAGTGACCTGCTATTAACCAGGGGCCCATTCCCTATATGGTGACCTGCTATTAACCAGGGTCCATTCCCTATATAGTGACTGCTATTAACCAGGGTCCATTCCCTATATAGTGACCTGATATTAACCAGGGTACATTCCCTATATAGTGACCTGCTATTAACCAGGGTACATTCCCTATATAGTGCACTACTTGGGGTGATTACGTAGATAGAAGTGACCCCCTCCACCTCGTCACAGTGGAAGAAGTGTATGTCAGGTCTGTGCTGTTCAGTGTCTTGACACACCAGCAGTAGGACAGATGGATATCTGGTCTGATTCAACACTGTCTGGCGTGGTGGATCGTAGGCAGGGGGAAGTTCTCCAACTCTTCCTGTGAGGGAGGGGGAGGGGGGGGGGAGAGAGGGAGGCAGAGGGAGGCAGAGGGAGGCAGGGAGGGAGGGAGGGAGGGAGGGAGGGAGGGAGGGAGGGAGGGGAGGGAGGGAGGGAGGGAGGGAGGGAGGGGGGAGGGAGGAGAGAAAGGTAGAGAGGTAGAGAGGAAGCAGGAAGAGAGAAGGTAGAGAGGTAGAGAGGGAGGCAGGAGAGAAAGGTAGAGAGGTAGAGAGGGAGGCAGGAGGGAGGTAGAGAGAAAGGTAGAGAGGTAGAGAGAAAGGTAGAGGAGGTAGAGAAGAAAAGGTAGAGAGGTAGAGAGAAAGGTGGTAAGGGAGAGGTGAGAGAGGAAGAGGGAGGGAGGGAGGCGGGAGGGGGAGGGAGGGGGAGGGAGAGGGGGAGATTATTTCATATCAAATGTGTCAGTTCATCAGTAATCTCACCATAAGGGTAACTACAAACACACACACACACACACAATATAAAAAACTGAGAGACTGAAGACTTGGATGGGCATATCACAGCACTATATATATACATCTTTCCCATCAGAGGTTTCTCTTTAGAGTCAACAGACTGTTGTATTTACACCAGCAGGTTTTACAGGTGTGTCTTATTAAGAATAAGAAATAACCTGAAGTACGTAATGTTAAATAATTCACTGGCAAGGAATGCAGAATCCCCTTTATTCGCTACATGTACCGGACTTTGACTGTGTTAAGTTGAAGTACCTGGTGTATCAACGTCCAGTAGCCGTACAGCCTTGTCGTTGACCTGAAGCAGGCATCTCCTGGGTCCAGATCTTGTCTTTAGAGTCCAGTAGCACCAGCTTCTTAAAAATGGATATCCAGCTCAGGGCTCCAGTTATGCATTTGGTTTGCTAACTTGCTAAGTGGCAAGATGTCAAGATCAAGCTTCTTGGTTACAGCAGAGACGTTCAACCCCCTCCTGGATCAACATCCCTGTTGCCTAAACTGTTTTATGCACATTTTGTTGTGTTACAGCCTGAATTCTAAACGGTTTAAATATATTTTTTCCCTCGTCCATCTACACACAATACCCCATAATGACAGTGAAAACATGTTTTTAGACATTTTTACAAATGTATTGAAAATTAAATACAGAAATATCTTATTTTACATAAGTACTCACACCCCTGAGTCAATACTTTGTAGTAGTACCTTTGACAGTGATTACAGCTGTGAGTCTTTTTGGGGAAGTCTTTAAGAGCTTTCCACACCTGGATTGTGCAAACAGGATGCATGTTTTGGAATATTTGTATTATGTTCAGGCTTCCTTCTTTTCACTCTGTCATTTAGATTAGTATTGTGGAGTAACTACAATGTTGTTGATCCATCCTCAGTTTTCTCCTATCACAGCCATTAAACTCTGTAACTGTTTTCAAGTCACCATTGGCCTCATGGTGAAATCAAATCAAATTGCATTTGTCACATGCGCCGAATACAACAGGCGTAGGTAGACCTTACAGTGACATGCTTACTTACAAGCCCTTAACCAAAAATGTAGTTTGTGTAAAAAAAATATTTAAAAAAATGTTATTATACACAGCCGGAAATAAGTTTTGGTTATCAGAGCGACGGTAACTCACCAGCATTACGACCAGGAATACAACTTTCCCGAATTGTATTCTTCGTTCGTACCCCCAAGGGCAATTGAACTTATTACAGAGGCTGCTCCAAAACACTGCCAGCGGAGAAGCGGTATTCGGAGTGGACTTCTAGTCTGACTCAGGAGGCATGCACACCAGTATATTACTATCTAATGTTCAGTCTCTGGATAATAAAGTAGACGAGCTCAGGACGAGGATCTCCTTCCAGAGAGGCATCTCTTCTCCCTTCCTATAGGCAGAAGTTCAAACTCAACACTGGTTTGACCAATCGGAATCCATGCTTCAAGATTGTTTTGATCACGTGGACTGGGATATGTTCCGGGTAGCCTCTGAGAATAACATCGACAAATAAACAGATACAGTGACGGAGTTCATCAGGAAGTGTTTAGGAGATGTTGTTCCCACTGTGACTATTAAAACCTAACCAGAAACCGTGGATGGATGGCAGCATTTGAGCAAAACTGAAAGCGCGAACAACTGCATTTAACCATGGCAAGGTGACTGGGAATATGGCCGAATACAAACAGAGTAGTTATTCCCTCCGTAAGGCAATCAAACAGGCAAAACGTCAGTATAGAGACAAAGTGGAGTCGCAATTGAACGGCTCAGACACGTGACATATGTGGCAGGGTCTACACGGTGGTTGGAACCAAAAATCTCAAATTTGGAATCATCAGACCAAAGGACAGATTTCAACCGGTCTAATGTCCATTGCTCGTGTTTCTTGGCCCAAGCAAGTCTCTTCTTGTTATTGGTGTCCTTCAGTAGTGGTTTCTTTGCAGCAATTCGACCATGAAGGACTGATTCATGCAGTCTCYTCTGAACAGTTGATGTTGAGATGTGTCTGTTACTTGAACTTTATTTGTGCTGCAATCTGAGGCTGGTAACTCTAATGAACTTATCCTCTGCTGCAGAGGTAACTCTGGGTCTTCCTTTCCTGTGTCGGTCCTCATGAGAGCCAGTTTCATCATAGCGCTTGATGGTTTTTGCGACTGCACTTGAAGAACCTTTCAAAGTTCTTGGAATTTTCCGAATTGACTGACCTTCATGTCTTAAAGTAATAATGGMCTGTTGTTTCTCTTTGTATATTTGAGCTATTCTTGTCATAATATGGAATTGGTCATTTACCAAATAGGGCAATCTTCTGTATACCACCCTTACTTTGTCACGAAGAGAAGGAAAGAAATTTCACAAATTAACTTTTAACAAGGCACACCTGTTAATTGAAATGCATTCCAGGTGACTACCTTCTGAAGCTGGTTGAGAGAATACCAAGAGTGTGCAAAGCTGTCATCAAAGCAAAGGGTGGCTACTTTGAAGAATATAAAATATAAAATATATTTTGATTTGTTTAACACTTTTTTGGTTACTACATGWTTCCATATGTGTTATGTCATAGTTTGATGTCTTCACTATTATTCTACAATGTAGAAAATAGTAAAAAAATAAAGAAAACCCCTTGAATGAGAAGGTGTGTCCAAACTTTTGACTGGTACTGTATATATTTGTTTAAAATAGCACCCCGGTTTAACCCCATCAAAACCCAAAATATGTTTGTAAAATGTTGTTTACAAACACTGTATAGCTTAAAAATATAGTTACAGCTATTATTTTGATATCATGGACTATGCATAATAGCTCAATCTAATTCTGGACTGAGGCCTTTGAATCCCACCTCTGACTCACCTCAGTACTCTGCCCACATTAGATAAATGTCGCTCTGTGATCACCTGGCCTGATTGCCTTATTACGGTGCCATTAAATGGTATACCATCAGATATGAACCATGTAGGGGCCAATCAACCTTTGTGTTTTAGGGAAGGGACCATTACACCTACTGGTAGTAAAGTTTAGAGCTTTTATAAATACATACTGCCCCATTTAAGTGGAAGACACACAGACACTACATACAATTTTAGGGTTTGACAACCTGTTTATAAAGGAGAGAGAGGGAGAGGGAGAGAGAGGAAGAGGAAGGAAGAAGGGCAGGGAGACGGGAGAGACGAGAGAAGAGAAGAGAGATAGGAGAAAGAGAGAGAGGAGAGAGAGATTGAGATTTGGAGAGAGCTTTCGTGAGATAACAGAGCCATAATTTGAGAGAGATTCTAGGAGAGAGGAGAGTGTATGTAGGAGAGAATGAGACGAGGAGAGAGAGGAGAGAGAGAGAGGAGAGGGAGGGGAGAGGAGAGAGAGAGAGAGAGAGAGAGAGAGAGAGAGAGAGAGAGAGAGGAGAGAGAGAGAGAGGATAACAGAGCAGATTTGAGATTTCTAGGGAGAAGAAGAGAGAGAGGAGAGAGAGAGAGAGAGAAGAGAGAGGAGAGAGAGAGAGAGAGAGAGAGAGAGAGAAGAGCAGAGAGAGAGAGAGAGCAGAGAGAGAGAGAGAGAGAGAAAAGAGAGAGGATAGAGACGAGAGAGAGAGAGATAACAGAGCAGATTTGAGATTCTAGGAGAGAGAGAGAGAGAGAGAAGGAAAGAGAGGAAAAGGAGAGGACCAAGTCTTATCCACATGATACTGAGACGTCTCCTGCATATTAACATTGGGAGTATTTCTTCCGTTGCCTGTAAAGTAAAACACAGAGAGGTCTAAGAGTGAGTAGGGCCTGCTAATAAAACACACCCACTGTTGAGTGGTAGAAAGGTTTATTCATAGTTGTATAACCTGCCCTGGTTAATCACTGACTTCTGGTCCACATATTATGTTGCTCTGACCCCTGCTCATGACCCTGCATGCCTCTGACCCTGCTCTAGATCCCTGCTCTGACCCCTGCTCTGACCCCTGCTCTGACCCTACTGCTCTGACCCCTGCTACTGAGCCCTGCCTCTGAGCCCTGCTATGAGGCCCTGCTATGAGCCCTGCTTATGAGCCCTGTACTGAGCCCTGCTTATGACCCTGCTATGAGCCCTGTCTAGACCCTGCTGACCCTGCTATGAGCCCGCTAGCTATGAGCCCTGCTATGAGCTGTAGGCCCTGCTCTGAGCCCTGCTATGACCCCTCGCTACTGAGCCTGGCTTGACCCCTGCTCTGACCTCTCTGCCTTCTGACCCCGCTCTTGACCCCACGCTCTTGACCCCCGCTCTGACCCCCGCTCTGACCCCCGCTCTGACCCCTGCTAATGACCCTGCAATATTGACCCTGCTATGACCCCTTGCTATGAGCCCTGCTATGACCCCTGCTATCAGCCCTGCTCTGACCCCGCCTCTACCCGCATCTGACCCATGCTTATGAGCCCTGCTATGATTACTGCACATTGGAAAACAGTGCAAACTAGAATCTATTTGGCCCTAAACAGAGAGTACACAGTGGCCAGAATACCTGACACTGTGACTGACCAAAATTATAAAAGCTTTGACTATGAAACGAACCTCAGCGACATACGCCTTGTAATGGAGAAGGCACACCGTAGCCAGAGTGCTCTCCAAGAGAAACAGGCTATGTCGCCCACTGCCCCTAAAATGAGGTGGGAAAATTGACTGCACTTCCTACCTCCCATGCCCAATGTCATGGACCCATATTAGAGAGACATAATTTCCTCAGATTACACAGATCCAAACAAAGATTCTCGAAAACCAAATCCAATTTTGATAAACTTCCCATATCTACTGGGTGAATTCCACAGTTTCCATCACAGCAGCAGATTGTGACCTGTTGCCCAACGAAGAAAAGGGCAACTAGTGACGACAAACCAATTGTATAATCATAAACCCATTTTATGTTCTATATTTTGTGTGCCTCGTTAGGGCAATGTTAACATATGTTTTTCCATGCCTAATAAGCCCTTGAATTGAACTGAACTGACGAGAGAGAGGAGAGCAGAGGAAGAGAAGAGAGACGAGAGAGAGGAGAGAGGAGAGAGAGAGAGGGAGAGGGGAGAGAGAGAGACGAGAGAGAGAGAGAGAGAGAGAGTAGAGAGAAAGAGAGAGAGAGACGGAGAGAGAGAAGAAGAGGAAGAGCAGGAAGAGAGGAAGAGAGACAACGAGGGCGAGACAAAGAGACAGAGAGCATGCATACCACGCTTCTCACCACTCTACTATAAACTACTTGATAAAGGTTAACGTATCTTATGGCATGATACAGTAAAAACATCTCTACTTCCTGGAGTTTAGTTTATATCCCAAGGAACCCTATTCCCTTATAGTGCAGCTACTTTAGACCAGAGCCCTAGTAGAACCCTATTCCACTAACTTAGGCTACTACTTTTAGACCAGAGCCCTATAGAACCCTATTCCCTATATAGTGCACTACTTTAGACCAGAGCCCTATAGAACCCTATTCCCTACATAGTGCACTACTTTAGACCAGGGCCCTACAGAACCCTATTCCCTACATAGTGCACTACTTTTAACCAGAGCCATACGCACTATGAAAGGAATACACTTCCTTTCGGGAACAAATGCTATATCTGAGCTGTACATTCAGTTGATCAACCCCATCATTCAAAACTATCTAATCTAACAAGATTAAAAACGATCTCGACAATCCATATTACTGGGGCGGCAGCGTAGCCTAGTGGGTTAGAGCGTTGGACTAGTAACCGAAAGCTTGCAAGATTGAATCCCCGAGCTGACGAGGTACAAATCTGTCGTTCTGCCCCTGAACAAGGCAGTTAACCCACTGTTCTTAGGCCGCCATTGAAAATAATAATTTGTTCTTAACTGACTTGCCTAGTTATATAAAGGTAAAAAATATATATTTATATAATATAGTAAATTAAATAAAGGTTCAATAGAAAAAATACAAATAAATTACTGCACCACTTAGTTCTGAAACAACTCTGGAAAATATAGATTTAATCAATAAGGACCGATTGAGGTAAAGATGAATGGAGTACAGAGAGATGTTGGATGAAAACCTTCTCCAGAACTCAGGTCCTCAGACTGAGGACCTGGACAACGTTGTCCTGGACAACAGGACAACGACCCTAAGCACACAGCCAAGACAAAGCAGGAGTGGCTTCGGGACAAGTCTCTGAATGTCCTTGAGTGGCCCAGCCAGAGCCCGGACTTGAACCCAATCGAACATCTCTAGAGAGACCTGTAAATCCTACTCTGTCTATTGAATGTCTGACGATGACCTAACTTCATAATAGTTAAATATATGGTATCAAATCAAATGTTATTTTGGTTACATACACATATTTAGCAGATGTTGTTGTGGGTGTAGAGAAATGCTTGTGTTCCTATCTCCAACAGTGCAGTAATATCTAACTAAATGCTTGTGTTCCTAGCTCCAACAGTGCAGTAATATCTAACAATTCACAACAATATACACACATTTTACACATAATATATAAATATTAGGACAAGCAATGTTGGAGCCGCATTGACTAAAATACAGTAGAATAGAATACATATGAAATGAGTGAAGCAGTATGGAACTATTGTTAAAGTGACCAGTGATGTAGAAAGGGCAGCAGCCTCTAAGGAGCAGGGTTGAGTAACCGGGTGGAAGCCGGCTAGTGATGGTGTCACGGTTTTCTAATTCCTCCTCCTCGGACGAGGAGAGGCGAGAAGGATCGGACCAATACGCGGAGTGGTTAGTGTCCATAATTTATTAGCATCRAACTGAACACTATAATGAAACAAAATAACAAATAGAAAACCGACAAACAGTCCCGTGTGGCACAACGACTACACGGAAGACAAACACCCACAAAACACAAGTGAAACCCAGGCTGCCTAAGTATGATTCTCAATCAGGGACAACGATTGACAGCTGTCTCTGATTGAGAATCATACCCGGCCGAACACAAAC
>NW_019945779.1:25478-36632 GCF_002910315.2 Salvelinus sp. IW2-2015 | reverse complement strand
ATCCCAAGATGAAATACAAACATAGACAAACCACCCAACTCACGCCCTGAACAACTACAATAAATACAAGAAAAAGGAAAAAAGGTCGTAGGAACGGCCAGATGGTCTTTAACGAGTCTGCATGTTTCGCCTCCGTGATTTCATGCTTGGCAGTAGTTTATGTTGTCGGGGGGGCTAGGGTCAGTCTGTTATTATCTGGAGTAAGTTTCTCCTGTCTTATCCGTGTACGGCTGGTGTGAATTAAGTAATGCTCTCTCTAAATTCTCCCTTTCTTTCTTTCTACTCTCTCTCTCTCGTGCTTCGGGGGACCTGAGCCCTCAGGACCATTGGCCTCAGGACGCGACCTGGCATGAATGACCTCCTTGTGTCCCAGTCAACCTGGCCGATGCTGCTTGCTCCAGTTTAAAACTGTTCTGCCCAGCGGCTATGGAACCCTGACCTGTTCATACGGACGTGCTACCTTGTCCAGGACCTGCTGGTTTCAACTCTCGTAGAGACAGCAGGGAGTGGTGAGATATTCTCTCACAATGATCGAGCGCATGAAAAGACCGAACTGCACATTACTCCTGATGTGATCGCTGTTGTTGCAGCCCTCGACAACCACTTGATTATGTTTTTAGACCCTGACTGGCTCATTATACATTTGAACATGTATTGGCATTGTTCTTGTATAATTCACGCAGCGCCACAGCCAGAAAGAACTGGGCCAGGCACCCTCATAGGCCTGTTCCTCTCTAGTTTGCCATCCTAGGTGTTGGCGCCTTTTTAGGGGTTTTTTCTGCTCACCCGTGCTCTACATCCTGCATTGCTTGGCTGTTTGGGTGTTTTAGGCTGGGGTTTCTGTACGAACTTTGAGAATCTCAGCCTGATTGTTAAGAAGGGCTATATAAATAAATGTGATTTGTATTTTGAATGGGCCTTGAGATAGAGCCTGTTTTTTTCAGTCTCGTCCGGCCAGCAGCTTTGATGCACCTGTACTTGATTCCGCCTTCTCTTCTGGATGCATGCAGGGTGTATCTAGCTATCACTTCTCCAAATATCCTAGCTACAGTCACTACTATATGTATCTAGCTTATCACTCTTCCGTAAACTTTATCCTAGGCTCAGTCACCTATATATGTAATCTAGGGCTGATTATGCACTCTACCCTAAATATCCTTAGGCTATAGTTATTATATACTTTGTATCTAGCTTATCACTCTCCGTAAATATCCTAGGCTACAGTCAATTATATAGTCTATCTTAGCTTATCACTTCTCCGTAAATATCTAGAGTTACAGTCTACTATATATGTATCTATGCTTATCACTCTTCCCTAAATATCCTAGGCTACAGTTATTATATACTGTATCAGCTTAATCACTCTCCGTAGAATATCCCTAGGCTACAGTTCATTATACTATCTATTCTAGCTTATCCACTCTCCGTAAATATTCCTAGGCTACAGTTACTATATACCTGTATTTAGCTTGATCATCTATGTTATTCTAGGGCTACAGCTTACTAATACCTGTGCTTAGCCATTAGCCTAGATAAACTACTGTATATTTGGCATAACAGTTCTTAGTCATATGCAGGGCCAAGGCTGTAGTGCACATATATAGGGAATAGGGCTCTGGTCAACATGTAGGCCACTATAAGGGAATACGGGAGCCGTTTGGGAAGCAGGCCCTCTTGAAAGCGAGCCCATCATGTATTATTGATGAGTGAGTGACATTTAAAGCCAATCAATTCACGCTGCCTGCGCTGTTTCTTTTGTCAGCCGTAGGAGGTGAAGAGATGCACAGCCGGGGCATAGACGCTAACACCCCCCGAGACCGCTATCACAACAGCCGGGACTATAAGGCTAACAACCTCCGAGACCTCTATCACACACAGACCGGGGACTATTAGGCTAACACCTCCGAGACCGCTATCACAACAGCCGGGGACTATAGGCTCACAACCTCGAGACCGCTTCACAACAGCCGGGGACTATAGGCTAACAACCCCCGAGGACCGCTCTATCAACAACAGCCGGGGACTATAGGCTAACAACCTTCCGAGACCGCTTATCACAAACAGCGAGGGACTATGGGCTAAACACCTCCGAGACGCTATCACAACGCCGGGACTACTTAGGCTAACAACCTCCGAGACCGCTATCACAAACGCCGGGACTATAGGCTAACAACTCGAGACCGCTATACAACAGCGGGCGACTAATAGGCTCACAACCTCCGAGACCGCTATCACAACAGCGGGGACTATCAGGCTAACAACCTGCCGAGACCGCTATCACAACACGCCACGGGGACTATAGGGCTAACACACCTCCCGAGGACCGCTATCAGCAACAGCCCGGGATATAGGCTAACACACTCCGAGACCGGCTATTCACACAGCCGGAATATATAGGCTAACAACTCCGAAGACCGCTATCACAACAGCCGGCGGGACTACTAGGCTAAACAACCTCGAGACCCGCCTATCACAACAGCCGAGGGAATATAGGCTAACAACCTCCGAGACGCTATCACAAACAAGGCGGGGATATCAGGTAACAACCTCCGAGACCGCTATCACAACAGCGGGGAATATAGGCTACAACCTCCGAGACCGCTATCACAACAGCGGGACTATAGGCTACAACCTCCGAGACCGGCTATCACAACAGCCGGGACTATAGGCTAACAATCCAGCCATAAGACTGTCTGAAACAATTAATCAAATGGCCAGCCGGGGGGGGGGGAAAACCTTTTAATTGCTATGGGACCCCCCCCCCCCCATTTGTTTTACTCTATGCTACTCACTGTTTATATTATTCTATGGCTAATCACTTCACCCCTACCTAGCATGTACCAATGACCTTCAACCTGTACCCCCGCACACTGACTCGGTACTGGTAGCCTCCACATTGACTCTGTACCGGTACCCCCTGCATATAGCCTCCACCACTGACTCCATTCCTGTCAGCCGGTACCGGTTACCCCCTGTATATGCTCCACTGACTCTGTACCGGATAACCCCTGTATATAGCACTCAATTGGACTCTGTACCGGTCCCTGATATATAGCCTCGACCACTTGCATTCTGGTACGTACCCCCTGTATATCAGCCTCCACTTAGACCTCGGTACCGGTACCCCCTGGTATATAGCCTCCACATTGACTCACTGGGTAACGGTAAACCCCCTGTATATGCCTCGGACACTGCTCAGGGTACCGGTACCCCCTGTCATATAGCCTCCACACTGACTTCTGTACGGTACCCCCCTGTAATAATAGCCTCCACAACTGACTCGGTACCGGTACCCTGTAATATCAGCCTCCACATGAGTCAATCTAAAGAGAAGACAAGTCAATCTAAAGAGAAGACAAGTCAATCTAAAGAGAAGACGGTCAATCTAAAGAGAAGACGGGTCAATCTAAAGAGAAGACAGTCAATCTAAAGAGAAGACAGTCAATCTAAAGAGAAGACGGTCAATCTAAAGAGAAGACGGTCAATCTAAAGAGAAGACGGGTCAATCTAAAGAGAAGACAGTCAATCTAAAGAGAAGACGGTCAATCTAAAGAGAAGACAGTCAATCTAAAGAGAAGACGGTCAACCTAAATCGAAATATGAAATCCATTCAGAAATCCTAGATCAAACCACTTACATTAGCATATTCAACCCACATTAGCATATTCAACCTTCATTATCATATTCAACCGACATTAGCATATTCACCATACATTAGCATATTCAACCTACATTCGCATATTCAATGCTTAATCGGAGCAGACATTTGTTTTTCTACTGCAATTAAAAATGCTGTGATAAATCTTGATGATAACTATGGTTTAACACCAATGATGCAATTTATATGAACTTTGAACTGCACTGTTACAGAAGCACCTKTGTACTTTGTATAGTTTATTTAATGGTCTCCAGAATGATGTGCTCATGCTGGTGTTTAATGGCTGTTTTTAAGTGGTGAAACACAATACACATTTCCACTATGTGTGGACAATAAAGTGTTTCTCATTCTACTTCACATCACATGAGTGTGTTCAAACAGTAAACCAGTTACYCATTGTCTTGGAGAGACTGTCTTGTCATCTAACAGTAATGTAACCAGTATACACCACTGTCTTGGAGAACTGTCCTGTCATCTAACAGTAACCCACTTGTCTTGGAGAGACTGTCCTGTCATCTAACAAACCAAGAAACCAGTCACCCACTGTCTTGGAGAGACTGTCCTGTCATCTAACAGTAACCCACTGTCTTGGAGAGACTGTCTTGTCATCTAACCAGTAAACCATCTGATCCTTAGAGAAGATGAGTCCTGTACAACCTAACATTACCCATGTCTTGGAGAGACTGTCTTGTGCATCTAACAGTAAACAGTTAACCCACTGTCTTGGAGAGACTGTCCTGTCATCTAACAGTAAACCTGCAGTACCCACTGTCTTGGAGAGACTGTCCTGTCATCTAACAGTAAACCCAGGTTACCCACTGTCTGGAGGAGACTGTCTTGTCAATCTAACAGTAACATTGTCTTGGAGAGACTGTCCTGTCATCTAACAGTAAACAGATTACCCACTGTCTTGGGAGGACGTCCTGTCATCGTAAACCAGTAACCACCTGTCTTGGAGAGACTGCCTGTCATCTAACAAGTAACACCATTGTCTTGCGAGAGACTGCTCTGTCATCTAACATAAAACACAGTAAACCCACTGTCTGGGAGAGACTGTCCTGTCATCTAACAGTAAACCCAGTACCCACTGTCTTGGAGAGACTGTCCTGTCATCTTAACAGTAAACAGTAACCCACTGGTCTTGGAGAGACGTCCTGTCATCTAACAGAACCCACTGTCTTGGAGAAGACTGTCCTGTCATCTAACAGTAAACCGAACCACTGTCGCGGAGAGACTGTCCTGTCAGTCTAACAGTCAACCCAGTTACCCACACTGTCTTGAGAGAGACTGAGTCCTGTCATCTACAGCAGTAACACCAGTAACCCACTGTCTTGGAGAAGACTGTCCGTCAATACACTAAGCAGCTATACACATTCTCTTGGAGAGACTGTCCTGTCATCTAACAGTAAACCAGCTTACCCACTGTTTGGAGAGACCTGTCCTGTCATTCTAACAGTAAACCCAAGTAACCCCTGTCTTGGAAGAGACTGTCCTGTCATACTAACAGTAAACCCAGTTAACCCATTTGTCTGGAGAGACGGTCCTGTCATCTAAACAGTACCAGTTACCCACGTCCTTGGAGAGACTGCCCTGTCATCTAACAGTAACCCAGTAACCCACTGTCTTGGAGCGACTGCCTTGTCATCTAACAGTAACCCATAACCCATTGTCTTGGAGAGACTGTCTGTCATCTAACAGTAACCCACTGTTTGGAGAGACTGTCCTGTCATCTAACAGTAAACCCCATTTGTCTTGGAGAGACTGTCCTGTCATCTTAACAGTAAACCCAGTTCCCCACTGTCTTGTAGAGACCGATGTCCTGTCTCTAACAGTAACCCACTGTCTGGAGAGACTGTCCTGTCATCAAACAGTAACCCAGTTACCCACTGTCTCCTAGAGAGAAGCTGTCCTGTCCATCTAACAGTAACCCATTGTCTGGAGAAACTGTCCTGTCATCTAACAGTAACCCAGTTACCACTGTCTTGGAGAGAGACTTGTCCTATACTAGTACCATAACTCCATGTATTGGAGAGACTGCCATGTCATCTACAGTAACCAAGTACCCACTGTCTTGGAGGAGACTGTCCTGTCATCTACAGTAAATCACACTGTGTTGGAGAGACTGTCCGCATCTTAACAGTACCCCAAGTACCCCACTGTGTCTTGGAGAGACTGTCCGTCATCTAAACAGTAACCAGTACCCACTGTCTTGGAGAGACTGTCCTGTCATCTAACAGTAAACCAGTACCCACTGTCTGGGAGAGACTGTCCTGTCATCTAACAGTAACCCACTGTCTTGGAGAGCTGTACTGTCATCTAACAGTAACCACTTGTGTTTGGAAGAGCTGTCTGTATCTAACAGTAAACCATGTCTGAGAGGACTGTCCTGTCATCTAACAGTAACCCAGTTACCCAATTGGTCTTTGGAGAGACTGTTCCTGTCATCTAACAGTAACCCAGTTACCCACTGTCTTGAGAGAGCTGTCCTGTCATTACAGTAACCCAGTTACCAACCAACTGTCTTGGAGAGACTGTCCTGTCCATCTAACAGTAAACGCCATTAGTCTTGGAGAGACTGTCCTGTCATCTAACAGTAACCCAGAACCACTGTCTTGGAGAGACTGTCCTGTCATCTAACAGTAACCCACCTGTCTTGGAGACACTGTCCTGCCATCTAACAGTAACCCACTGATCTTGGAGAGACTGTCCTGTGTAACTAAGCAGTAATCCACTGTCTTGGAGAGACTGTCCTTGTCGATCAACAGTAACCCAGTATACCCACTGTCGTTGGAGAGATGTCTGTTTTACAGTAACCCACTGTCTTGGAGAGACTGTCTCTGTCATTACAGTAAACACGTTACCACTGTTCATTGGAGAGATGTCCTGTCATCTACAGTAACGCCTACTGCTCTTGGAGAGACTGTATCCTGTCATCATAACAGTAAACGCAGTACCCACTGTCTTGGAGAGACTGTCCTGTGCATCTAACCGTAACCCCGACTAACACCATTTGTCCGTTGGAGAGCTTGTCCTGTCATCTAAACATAAACCATAGTTACCCACTGTCTTGGAGACGACTGTCCTGTCATCTAAATCGTACCCACTTGTCTATGGAGAGAACTGTCCTGTCATCTAAAGTAAACCATTGTCTTGGAGTGAGACTGTCCTGTCATCTATACAGTAAACCACGTTACCACTCGTGTTCTTGGAGAGGGACGTCCTGTACTCTAACAGTAACCCATCTGTCTTGGAGCGACGTCGCTGTCACTCTAACCAGTAAACTCCTAGTTTACCACTGTCTTGAAGGCGGTCCTGTCACCTCTACCAGCAGTAACCCACTGGTTTGGAAGCTAGTTCCTGTCAATCTANAAATGAACTTATATTCTGGTGATCCGACAACTGAAACATATGCGGTGGTACTTAAGGTTTTATATTATGTCAGTTCGGTTGCCCTCTGACACAGTCTCATCAATGATAGAATGACATAAACTCTACTCTGGAAAGTCTAAACCTCAGAGGTATCGGAATCACAGGGAATTGTGTTTAATTCAAAATGTTTGATATGAAATCTATTTGTGAAGAGATTAAATGTACATTTTACTTTCCAAATGAGAGATTTGGGTTTTTCATAGTGTGGGGCCTCTGCTCAACAGTGGCCCGCCCTGTGGAAGGCATGGGTTATAACCTTTCAGACACAGCCCCCTCTCCTCCACTATATAACGCATTGACAAAAATATAACTTCTGTTCCGGTACATTAGGATGATCGATCCGATGTCAGGAATGGGTTCAGATAATAACTAGAACTAAGCCAACATCAGCATGGACTTTGGTGTGTGAATGGTATGAACTTGAATCGTATTCACTACAGAAGTGATACCTCTAGTCCGTTGAGTTGCACAGCTGCTACAAACGCAGGTTTAGGAAACGAAGTCAGAGTAATCCCGTCTACTACAAAAACGTTACTACGACATGACACCAGAGACATTCTTCAAAAGGACAAGAGGATCGGGTTGGCGATACGTCTTCCATCTACCACCAACTACTGAAGCGCAGCTCAGAGTAAAATATTTTATTGGCATTTTTCTCTTTTCCAAATGGGCGGTAATGTTAGAATTCATAAGATACTGTATTCGATAGCACGCTTCGGCCTGCTCAGTTCTCCCGCTCTTTATCACTAAAATCCCCCTTTTTCTTTGTGTAACAAGCTGTCATTCTATTCCGCCGCTAGGGACGGTTTTCCTTTAATGATCGAGTTTCTGTAATCCAAGTTATGATTTAAATTGTGTAGTGGTGATTCTGTGGTGATTAGTTAGGTAATTAGAAAATAAATAATTAAAACCAATTGAAATTGCGATTTTCAACTTGTTAGCCAAGATTCTTGCAGATAAACAGAATTTACAACTTCAGATGAGACTGAATAAATATGACGATTAACTGTGCTGCTATGGATGTAACATTACCTAAATCTTTAGAGTTTATTCGGAAGATAACAGCTCATATAAATATTTTTTGTGGTGTCCCTCTCTAGGTAATTACATTTTTTACATGATTAGTTAATCAGGTAATATTAATTACCGGAAAATAATTTTATAGAATAGCATGTATAGCAATGAATTCTGGCATAGCCAAAGGACAGGAAAGAGGAGAGGTCTTACAATCCTGAGGAAGTCCTTTAAACATTATATTATGTTGCTATGTTGAAGATTATAGTTTTTATGGTAAGCCTTCATGTATCAAGGGGTTTGAGACTGAACTTTTGGGGACTCATAAAAAGGCCATTCAGAATGATATATGTGTTTGAACTTTCGAATTGGTGATACATTTGGAGCAATCTGGGTTACATATCTATATACTCAAGGTTTGGTGTTCATAGTTTGTGGATCCATTTCATTTGAATTTCTCTAATTATTTCAAACAGATTTAGTTCTACTGTATCTTTAATGTCTTTGTTTATCGACAGTACCAACCAAGTTGTTTTGGTCTTACCTGTTTCTCAGTCCTCTTGCTGCAAAGCTGACACTGTATCTGGCCTTTTATGTTCATACCTCAGACATGATAACAGATACACTGCTGATCGTCGACAGTAAACCTCAAGGCAGTTTTGTCATGATGAGAGCAGATCTTTCCTGTAGTTTTGCGGTGGGTTTGACAGCTTGTGGCTTCTCAAAGCAGGGAGATTCATAATGGAAGGTTGGAGGTGAGTCTCACAGTAAGAGCCAGAACGCCAGACGGCCATGCGGGTTTCTGCTTTCTGGTCCAGTGGACATACACACGCACATCTCTGGTCCACCATAGCACAGAGCAAGGAGGGGGAGCAGTGGAGTCCTCTCTTCTCAGTTTCTCCACCAGCTTCAGCAACATGTTATTTTTCATCAGATTAGGCTTGAGTGAAGGTTCCCTCTCGTGCGACTGAGGACGAGCTATAGACCCTTTCAGAACATCTGATCCCAGCGCCCTCAATACACTCTACAGTAACTAGTGTCCACAGGATTATGCCCCACTGGCTCCTTCAGTAGATCCAGACAGACAGAAACAACAGAACTTGGTCTGGCTCCAGCAGAACTCCTGCTGAGCATTTCCCCCAACTTCTGATGTTCCCAGAATCTCTATGTTAACCAAGGGGTTTTCTTATGTCACATCAGTATAGTAGGGAGAGGGAAAAAGGGGGAAAGAGGTATTTATGACTGTCATAAACCTACCCCCAGGCCAACGTCATGACACATGCAATGGATGCTTGAAGATGTCCTACTGTTTGTGAAGTGGATGGACACCAGAGAGGTGGTGATGTGCTCCACTATCCACAAGTCCTTCAGTGGCGATCATGTCAGCAGGCGTGTGAAGGATGCTACGGGGGCATGGACCACCAAAAATGTCCCCATTCCTGCAGCCATCAAGGACTACAACAAGAGCATGGGAGGTGTAGACCTATCAGACGCACTGTGTACTACAATGTTCTCCACAAGACAAATAAATGGTACAAGACATTGTTTTACCATTTCATTGACATTGCTGTGGTGAATTCCTTCATCCTGCAGAAGGAAATAGCGAAGAGCTGTGGACAGCCCCCCATCTCACAGCTAGCCTTCAGGGAGCTGCTCATCCGGGAGCTTGCTGGCTATAGCAAAAAGTCCACTGCATCACATTCTGCCCCCTCTACCTCTGCCCGCTCGACCTCTGCCCCCTCTACTCCTGCCTCCAGTGGTGTTCATATGCCACAGTTCATTACTGCAGGCATGACTGTGCCTCAGGGCCAAAAGGCCACAGCATGGAGGCGTCGTTGTGTTCTGTGTCACATGAAGTCCCCCACCACCTGCACCACTTGTTCAGTTTGCCTTTGCTTTACAGCAGAAAGAGATGGGGCAGCAAATATTGTGTAGAGGGTTTTTTTTTAATGTTTTTTTTCTAATATTTTTTTAAAAACATTTGTATACATTTTTTTGTGTGTTAGAATTGCTTTTTTGATATGTTGTATATAGTTATTTGCACTGTTGTATATAGTTATATATCATTTCACCAATTCGGCCACTTGGGTACATTTGGGCAACTTGTGTGGGACATCTGGGTGACTTCATGCTAAATGTCACCCATTCCTGAAGTTATCAGTCTAAACCTTTGCACAACTACAGTTGCCCTCTTGTGTTCTCCATCTAAATTGTCCCCAGCATCCTATCTGACTGTTTGGCTATTCCAGTGAAAGATGATGCTACAACAATAAAAAAAACAGAAAACGTATGCTCTTACTTTCTCTTTTCTTCTACCAGATCTATTGTGTTATATTCTCCTACATTCAATTAACATTTCCACACAATTCAGAGTGTTTCCTTTCAAATGATACCAAGAATATGCATATCCTTGCTTCTGGGCATGAGCTACAGGCAGTTAGATTAGGGTATGTCTTCAGGCGGAAATTGAGAACAAGTGATGCAGCCGTAAGAGGTTAATCCCACCAAAGTGTCCGATTTCAAATATGCTTTTCAGCGAAAGCACTACAAATGATTATGTTAGGTCACCACCAAACCACAATGAGCACAGCCATTTTCCCAGCGAAATATAGCTTTCACAAAAAGCAGAAATACAGATAAAATGAATCACTAACGTTTTGATTATCTTCATCAGATGACACTCATAGGACTTCATGTTACACAATAGATGCATGTTTTGTTTGATAAAGTTCATATTTATATCAAAAAATCTGAGTTTACATTGGCGCGTTACATTCACTAGCTAGTTGCAAAAACATCAAGTGATTTTGCATAGCCACATCGTTTCAACAGAAATACTCATCATAAATGTAGACGAATAATACAAGTTATACACATGGAATTATAGATATACCTCTCCTTAATGCAACCACTGTGTCATATTTTTTTACAAGAAAACGCAACCAGCAATAATCTGAGACAGACTCAGAACAATAGCAATTAATGTGCGCCAGTTGGAGTCAACAGAACTAGAAAATACATGAGAAATGTTTGCTTACCTTGATGATATTCAT
>NW_019945779.1:12112-19539 GCF_002910315.2 Salvelinus sp. IW2-2015 | reverse complement strand
ATGATCTTCATCAGATGATCTTCATCAGATGACACTCATAGGTCCCCTGTGGCTCAGTTGGTAGAGCATGTGCGCTTGCAACGCCAGGTTGTGGTTCCACGGGGGGACCAGGATGAATATGTATGAACTTTCCAATTTGTAAGTCGCTCTGGATAAGAGCGTCTGCTAAATGACTTAAATGTAAATGTAATAGGACATCATGTTACACAATACATTTATGTTTTGTTCGATAATGTGCATATTTATATCCACAAATCTCGGTTTACATTGGAGCCATGTTCAGAAATGCCTCCAAAATATCCGGAGTAATTACAGAGAGCCAAATAACAGAAATACTCATCATACACTTTGATGAAAGATACATGTTTTACACATAATTAAAGATACACTTGTTCTTAATGCAACCGCTGTGTCAGATTTTTTTTTTTAAATACGTAAAAAGCACACCATGCAATAATCTGAGACGGTGCTCAGATTTAACAACCTTTCTCCGCCATGTTGGAGTCAACAGAAATACAAAATTCCATCATGAAAATTCCCTTACTTTTGATTATGTTCATCAGAATTCACTGCCAGGAATCCTAGTTCCACAATAAATCATTGTTTTGTTCGATATTGTCCATTACTTATGTCCAATTAGCTAATTTTGCTAGCATGTGTAGTACACGTGTCCAAACGCTCGCGCAGATGCAGGCAAACGTCGGACGAAAACTTCAAAAAGGTATATTACAAGTCGAATAAACTGGTCAAACTTAGTAGAGAATCAATCTTCAGGATGTTGTTATCATTTATATCTAATAAGGTTCCAACCGGAGAATTATTTTCAGTCTCATGGCGCATGGCGATATCATGAGGAAAGCGCGTGAGCAAGAACTGGCAATCTGCCAGACCAATGACTGAAACACCTCCCATCCGGTTCTACATCACACTAGAGGCTTCATTCAGCGTTCTACAGACTGTTGACATCTAGTGGAAGGCGTAGGAAGTGCAAACAGATCTATTACAGATATATTACAGGGAATTGAATAGGCGATGACTTTAACATCGACCAGTCTCAGAATTTTCACTTCCTGTTTGGATTTTTTTTAAGGTTTTTGCCTTCCATATGAGTTATGTTATACTCACAGACATAATTTAAACAGTTTTAGAAACTTCAGAGTGTTTTCTATCCAATAGTAATAATAATATGCATATATTAGCATCTGGGACAGAGTAGGAGGCAGTTCACTATGGGAACGCAATTCATCCAAAAGTTTAAAAAGTTAAAATGCTGCCCCCTATATCAAAGAAGTTAACTTCTTGACGGTAGGGGCCATATTTTTTTGATTTTTAAATAACGTTCCCAAGGCAAACGGACTATTTCTCATGCCCAGATCGTAGATTATGCATAAAATTTACAGATTGGGATAGAAAACACTCCAAAGTTTCCAAAACTGTCAAAATATTGTCTGTGAGTATAAAAACTGATTTTGTAGGCGAAAACCTGAGGAGTTAAACCGGAAGTGCTTTTTTTTTGTATCCTGTTTCATTCCCCTCTTCCATTTAAAGTGGTATCAACCAGATTCCCTTTCCAATGGCTGTGCCCAGGCTTTAGACAAAGTTTCAGGCTTTTATTTTGAAAAATGAGCGAGATTTTTCAAAACGAGTCAGGTGTCCTTTGATTAGTTCTGCGCGCGAGAGGGGTAGCTCGACATTTTCATTCTCTCTTTTATTGACAGGTTGAACTATTATTGATTATGTATGTTAAACAACCTGAAGATTGAATATAAAAAAGTTTGAACATGTTTCAGTGAACATTACGGATACTTTTTGGGAATTTTCGTCTGCCTTTCAGGAACAGAACGAGGCCGTGGTTTTCTGAACATAACGCGCTACCAAATAGCGTGAGTGCAAACATCCGAAGATGATAAAGGTAAACGATTCATTTTATTGCTTTTCTAACTTTCGTGACCATGCTAATTTGGGGATAGCTGTTCTTACTGTTTTGTCTGAGTGATTGATAACTCACAAACGCTTGGATTGCTTTTGTTGTAAAGCACATTTTCAAAAATCTGACACAATAGGTGGATTAACAACAATCTAAGATGTGTTTTGGTATATTTCACTTGTGATTGCATGATTATAAATATGTTTTGTAATTTTTTAATTTGGCGCCTGCAATTCAGCGGTTTGTTAGGAAATTATCCCGCTAAAGGGATCTGTGCGCCTAACTCACGTTACTAACTAACTAAATAATCACAGAAATGCATAAACAAACAAACAGTAGATATGGTACAAGGAAATGATAGGGGAGGTTCCCTAGTGGGCTAGCTGATATGAGGCCTTGGTGGACAAAGGAAAGTGGGTGTGAGAAGTGCGGGAAAGACAAAAAGAGTCACTAACCAGTTGATAATTATATTCATTGAAATGCTAATCAATTGCACATGAACGCTCACTCATTCGGAATAATTGCAATCAATATATTTTTACGCCCAGTGTGTCGTCGTGATCTCTAATGGAATCGTCCTTCTGTTGGAAAGTTAATCTGAGCGTTTCTCTCTCTGCTTCCCTGAAGTCGTGTTAGAATGGATAATTCAGAGTACACTCAGAAATGTTCTTATCCTGTCTGGGAACGCTAGCGGACCCCTCGCCAAAGCCAATGAAATTGCAGGACACCAAATTCAATCAAACAGACATCTCATAATTCAAGTATTAGACCCCATTTAAAAAATACAATTCTCGTTAATCCAACCACTATGTCCGATTCAAAAAGGCTTTTAGGTGACTCCTGCCGCCCGCCCCCCGGTCTATGGCTCAGATCTCTGTCACGCTCCCACACACGCCTTCACCCCGGTCTATGGCTCATATCTCTGTTCACGCTCCCACAACACGCGCTCCCAGCACTCCTGCCGCCCGCGCCCCGGTCTATGGCTCAGATCTCTGTCCAAGCTCCCACACACGCGCTCTCAGCACTCCTGACGCCCGCCCCCGGTCTATGGCTCAGATCTATGTCCACGCTCCCACAACACGCGCTCCCACACCTCCTGCCACCCGCCCCCGGTCTATGGCTCAGATCTTGTCCACGCTCCCACAACACGCCTGCACCCCGGTCTATGGCTCATATCTCTGTCCACGCTCCCACAACACGCGCTCCCAGCACTCCTGCCGCCCCCTGGTCTATGGCTCAGATCTCTGTCCACGCTCCCACAACACGCGCTCCCAGCACTCCTGCCGCTCGCCCCCCGGTCTATGGCTCAGATCTCTGTCACGCTCCCACAACACGCGCTCCCAGCACTCCTGCCGCCCGCGCCCCGGTCTATGGCTCAGATCTCTGTCCACGCTCCCACAACACGCGCTCTCAGCACTCCTGCCGCCCGCCCCCGGTCTATGGCTCAGATCTATGTCCACGCTCCACAACACAAGCTCCCAGCACTCCTGCCGCCCCCTGGTCTATGGCTCAGATCTCTGTCACGCTCCCACAACACGCGCTCCAGCAACTCCTGCCGCTTGCCCCCGGTCTATGGCTCAGATCTCAGTCCACGCTCCCACAACGGGCTCCCAGCATCCTGCCTCCCGCACCCCGGTCTATGGCTCAGATCTCTGTCCACGCTCCCACAACACGCGCTCCCAGCACTCCTGCCGCCCGCACCCCGGTCGATGGCTCAGACTCAGATAGAAGTGATAAAAGTCACTGTTGTATTTCACGCTTTGTCGCTTTTTCTTCAGCCGGTTAGGGAGGGTTTTTGAGGTTCACACACACTTTTTGTGGTCAAATTTATTCCTACCATGCATTAAGACACGATCTGACGTCACCTTCCATGATAACTCCCTTATTCTACTGGTGACCTCTCAGGAGAGTTATCAGATCAGGAAGTGATCATCTATTACATATATTTTCCTTCTATATGCAGACTGAACAACCAGATCTTTGCTAATTCCTCGTTACCCCTCCACCCCTTTCGTACATTCTAGAAATCTATTTCAGAATAAAACCACATCAAATGTAAATCTATTTCAGATAAAATCACATACAATATCTCATGAGATCAAAAAAAAACAAGGCTTGTGTTTGGCCATATATTTAAATGTGTTACTTTAGAATCCCTTCCCTGGCATTTCGCCTAGATTATTTAAACCCAAAATAGGTTTTTCCTGTGATCCCTGGCCTCTACTAAAAGTTGGGTAAGACGTGATGTCATACGTCTTCCTTCACATAGAAACTGTCATCTCTATGAACCACTATGGATGGAACCGAGGCTATACACCGATATGTGACATTTCCTCTCCTGCTGCTCTCGAAGGATTTGTTGTTGCTCTTTTGATAAAGATACAAACACATGTATAGCATCATTTCCTTAGAATGCAGCAGGTCCAGTCCCACTTTACACTCCCTTCTCCAAGGACCAATAGCCCACACCTAAAACAGGTGTCACGTCCTGACCATAGTTCTTGTGTGTTGTGCTTGTTTTAGTGTTGGTCAGGACGTGAGCTGGGTGGGCATTCTATGTTGTGTGTCTTGTTTGTCCGTTTATGTTTGGCCTAATATGGTTTCTCAATCAGAGGCAGATGTTTTTGTGTGTCTCTGATTGGAATCATATAATGTGGCTTGTTTTGTGTTGGGGATTGTGGGTGGTTGTTTCCTGTCTTTGTGTTTTCTCTTGCACCAGATAGGGCTGTATCAGTTTGACACATTTTGTTATTTTGTATTTGTAAGTGTTCACTGTATCGTTTTTAAACATGTTGAGCACTGGCTACGCTGCGTGTTGGTCCAATCCCTGCTACAACTCCTCTTCTCGTGAAGAGGAGGAAGGCTGCCATTACAGAACCACCCACCAATCTCGGACCAAGCAGCGTAGTAACGGGCAGCAGCGAGCAGCAGCAGCAGCAGCGGTACCAGGAGAATGGACTTGGGAAGAGTGTTGGACGGAAAAGGTTGCTACCCATGGGAGGAGGCTCCTGGCTGGTAAGGATCGCCTTCCATTGGAACAGGTGGAGGCAGCTAGGAGAGCGGAAGCCAGCGGAGAAGGGAACCGGTGTTATGAGGGGGAACACGGCTTGGCCAGGAAGCCCGAGAAGAAACCCAAAATGTTTGGAGGGGCTAAAGGGGAGTGTGGCGAAGTCAGGTAGGAGACCTGCGCCACCTTCCCGGGCTTGCCGTGGAGAGCGAGAGTACGGGCAGACCGCGTTGTGCGGAAAGGCACACGGTGCGGTACATTCCAGCTCCACGTATCGGCCGGGCTAGAGTGGGCATCGAGCCAGGTGCCATGAAGCGGCTCAACATATCTGGTCTCAAGTATGTCTCCTCAGGGCCGTGTACATGGCACCAGCCTTAACGCTGGTGTCCCGGTTCGCCAGCACAGCCCAGTGCGGGCCTGTTCGCCGCGCTGGCCTGGCTACGGGGCGCATTAAACCAGGTAAGGTTGGGCAGGCTCGGTGCTTAAGAGCACCTGTACGCGCCTTCACGGTACCCGGTATATTCCGGAACCACCTCCTCGCCCAGCCCAGTAAACACAGTGCCTACACCACGCACCAGGATTCCTAGTGCGTCTCCAGAACTCTGTTCCTCCTCCACGCACTAGCCCTATGGGTGCGTGTCTCCAGCCAGGTACCGACCAGTTCCGGCACCACGCACCAAGTTACTGTGCGTATCCAGAGCCCTGTACGCACTATTCCTCTCTCCCCAGCAACTCACCCTGAGGTGCGTGCCCTAAAGCCCGGTACCACCCGAGTTTCCTTGGCAACATGCACCAGGCTAACTGGTGGCCGCTCTCAGATCGGTCTGAGCTGCCTGCCCAGCGCCGTCGTGAGCTGCCTGCGCTCCCCCAGCGCCGTGTCTGGCCGCTGCCCTGCCTGCCCAGCCGCCGTCTGAGCGCCTGCTCTGCAGCGCCCTCGACTGTTGCCCTGCCCAGCGCCGATCCTGAGCGCTTGCCTCCCAGGGCGCCATCTGGCTGGCTGCTGGACCAATGCCCATGCGCCCAGCGCGTCTGCCATCTTAGCGGCATGCGCCATCTCTGAGCCATCAGGCGGCGCATCCGTGCTCCCAGCGCCATCGTGGAGCCGCCGTCTGTCCCGCGAGCCGTTCAGAGCTGCCTCGTGTCCCGAGCCATTAGAGCCCCGTCATTCAGGAGCGTAGAGCCGTCCGTGCCGTCAGGAGCTGCATCAGAAGCCGCTAGCCAGTCAGGAGCTGCCAGAGCCGCCAGCTCAGTCGCGAGCTGCCAGAGCCGCACGCAGTCAAGGAGCTGCCGAGCCGTCAGCCAGTCAGGAGCTGCAGAGCCCGCCAGCCAGTCAGCCAGTTCAGGAGCTTGCCAGGAGCGCCAGTCAGTCATGAGCTTGCAGAAGCCGCCAGTCAGTCAGGAGCTTGCGCCTCCAGTCATGAGCTGCCCTCCAGTCAGTGAGCTCCTCATTCAGAGTCTCAGTCGAGCTGCCCTCAGTCATGAAGCTTGCCTCCCAGTCATGATGATCAGTCATGCCATCGCAGTCTGAGCTGCCATTCAGTTCGGAGCTGCCACTAGCGTCCGGAGCTTGCACTAGTGCCAGCTCCATCGTCCCGAGCTGCCACTCAGTCCGGAGCTGCCCAAGTCCACTCCTTCCATAGGAGCTGCACTCTATTCCGGAGCTGCCACTCAGTTCGGAGCTGCGCACTCAGTTCGGAGCTACACTCAGTTCGGGAGCTACTCACTCAGTCCGCAGCTGCCCCTCCGTCCAGTGGCGCCCTCCTATGATGGTCTTCAGTCCGGGACTCGCCTGCACGCGGTCCTTCGTTGCCTTGGGAGGCCACGCTAAAGCGGGGATTGACTATGGTGGAGTGGGGTACACGTTCACCACGACCATGAAGCCGACAGCTGTAGGAAGGCCCACCCGGACCCTCCCTTCTGGTGTCAGGTTTTGCGGCGTGAGTCCGCAACCTTTTGGGGGGGGGGGGGTCCTGTCGCCCTGGCCTTTAGTTATATCTTTTGTTTCTTCTTATTATTTTATTTAGGTCAGGTGTGACATGGGGGATGGTTTGTGTGTGTTTGTCTCGGTTTAGGGTGGTTGTATTGTCCTAGGTTTTTTTTGTAGAGTTCATGGGGTTCAGTGTAGGTGTTTATGTAGTCCTATGGTTCCTAGATTGGGTTCTCAAATCGAGACAGCTGTCTAATTCGTTGTCTCTGATTGGGAGCCATTTTTGACAGCCTAGTCATTAGGTAGGTTGTGGGTAAATTGTCTATGTGTAGTTGCCAGTTGTCTGCACTTATTTTTTTGTATAGGCTCACGGTTCTCAGTTTGTTGTTTTTGTTTAGTTTGTTTTTAGGTGTTTCGTCGTCTTTTCTTAACAAAAAATAAATACAAAGTTAGTTAATTTTATTATGCACGCTTGCCGCGTTGGTCCTGCGTCTATATCAACCTAAAGACCGATCGCGACAGTAGACTGACCATGTATAAAATCCTTACCTTTATATTTGCTGTAC
>NW_019945779.1:3283-12087 GCF_002910315.2 Salvelinus sp. IW2-2015 | reverse complement strand
AACGTTCCAAGGCAAACGGACTATTTCTCATGCCCAGATCGGATTATGCATAAAATTTACAGATTGGGATAGAAAACACTCAAAGTTTCCAAAACTGTCAAAATATTGTCTGTGAGTATAAACAAAACTGATTTTGTAGCGAAAACCTGAGGAAGTCTAAACCGGAAGTGCTTTTTTTTTGTATCCTGTTCTTCCCTCTTCCATTTAAAGTGGTATCAACCAGATTCCCTTCCAATGGCTGTGACCAGGCTTTAGACAAAGTTCAGGCTTTTATTTTGAAAAATGAGCGAGATTTTTCAAAACGAGTCAGGTGTCCTTTGATTAGTTCTGCGCGCGAGAGGGGAGCTCGACATTTCATTCTCTCTTTATTGAACCAGGTTGAAACTATTATGATTATATGTAAAATGTATGTTAAAAACAACCTGAAGATTGAATATAAAAAAAAGTTTGACATGTTTCAGTGAACATTACGGATACTTTTTGGGAATTTTCGTCTGCCTTTCAGGAACAGAACGAGGCCGTGGTTTTCTGAACATAACGCGCTACCCAAATAGCGTGAGTGCAAACATCCGAAGATGATCAAAGGTAAACGATTCATTTTATTGCTTTTCTAACTTTCGTGACCATGCTAATTTGGGGATAGCTGTTCTTACTGTTTTGTCTAGTGATTGATAAACTCACAAACGCTTGGATTGCTTTTGTTGTAAAGCACATTTTCAAAATCTGACACAATAGGTGGATTAACAACAATCTAAGATGTGTTTTGGTATATTTCACTTGTGATTGCATGATTATAAATATGTTTTGTAATATTTTTGAATTTGGCGCCCTGCAATTCAGCGGTTGTTTAGGAAAATTATCCCGCTAAAGGGATCTGTGCGCCTAACTCACGTTACTAACTAACTAAATAATCACAGAAATGCATAAACAAACAAACAGTAGATATGGTACAAGGAAATGATAGGGGAGGTTCCCTAGTGGGCTAAGCTGATATGACGGCTTGGTGGACAAAGGAAAGTGGGTGTGAGAAGTGCGGGAAAGACAAAAAGAGTCACTAAACAGTTGATAATTATATTCATTGAAATGCTAATCAATTGCACATGAACGCTCACTCATTCGGGAATAATTGCAATCAATATATTTTTACGCCCAGTGTGTCGTCGTGATCTCTAATGGAATCGTCCTTCTGTTGGAAAGTTAATCTGAGCGTTTCTCTCTCTGCTTCCCTGAAGTCGTGGTTAGAATGGATAATTCAGAGTACCACTCAGAAATGTTCTTATCCTGTCTGGGAACGCTAGCGGAACCCCTCGCCAACAGCCAATGAAATTGCAGGACACCAAATTCAATCAACAGACATCTCATAATTCAAGTATTAGACACCATTTAAAAAATACAATTCTCGTTAATCCAACCACTATGTCCGATTTCAAAAAGGCTTTTAGGTGACTCCTGCCGCCCGCCCCCCGGTCTATGGCTCAGATCTCTGTCCACGCTCCCACAACACGCCTTCACCCCGGTCTATGGCTCATATCTCTGTTCACGCTCCCACAACACGCGCTCCCAGCACTCCTGCCGCCCGCGCCCCGGTCTATGGCTCAGATCTCTGTCCAGTGGCGATCATGTCAGCAGGCGTGTGAAGATCTACGGGGGCAATGGACCACCAAAAAGTCCCATTCTGACAGCCATCAAGGACTCAACAACAAGAGCATGGAGGTGTAGACCTATCAGACGCACTGGTACTACAATGTTCTCCACAAGACAAATAAATTGGTACAAGACATTGTTTTAAACGCATTTCATTGACATTGCTGTGGTGAATTCCTTCATCCTGCAGAAGGAATAGCGAAGAGCTTGTGGACAGCCCCCCATCTCAAGCTGAGCCTTCAGGGAGCTGCTCATCCGGGAGCTTGCTGGCTTATAGCAAAAAGTCCACTGCTCACATTTTTGCCTCCCTCTACCTCTGCCCCGCTCGACTCTGCCCCCTCTACTCCTGCCTCCAGTGGTGTTCATTATGCCACAGTTCATTTACTGCAGGCATGGATTGTGCCTCAGGGCCAATAGGCCACAGCATGGAGGCGTCGTTGTGTTCGTGTCACATCTGAAGTCCCCCACACCTGCACCACTTGTTCAGTTTGCCTTTGCTTTAACAGCAAAAAGAGATGGGCGCAGCAAAATATTGTGTAGAGGTGTTTTTTTTTATATGTTTTTTTTCAATATTTTTTAAAAACATTTGTATACATTTTTGTGTGTGTTAGAATGCTTTTTTGATATGTTGTATATAGTTCTTTTGCACTGTTGTAATATAGTTATTATCATTTCACCAATTCGGCCACTTGGGTACATTTGGGCAACTTGTGGGGACATCTGGTGTACTTCATGCTAAATGCACCCATTCTGAAGTTAGCAGTCTAACCTTTGCACAACTACAGTTGCCCTCTTGTGTTCTCCATCTAAATTGTCCCCAGCATCCTATCTGACTGTTTGGCTATTCCAGTGAAAGATTGATGCTACAACAATAAAAAAAACAGAAAACGTATGCTCTTACTTTCTCTTTTTCTTCTACCAAGATCTATTGTGTTATATTCTCCTACATTCAATTACATATTTCACACAATTCAGAGTGTTTCCCTTTCAAATGATACCAAGAAATATGCATATCTTGCTTCTGGGCATGAGCTACAGGCAGTTAAAGATTAGGGTATGTCTTCAGGCGGAAATTGAGAACAAGTGATGCGAGCCGATAAGAGGTTAATCCCACCAAAGTGTCCGATTTCAAATATGGCTTTTTCAGCGAAAGCACTACAAATGATTATGTTAGGTCACCACCAAACCACAATGAGCACAGCCATTTTCCCAGCGAAATATAGCTTTCACAAAAGCAGAAATACAGATAAATGATCACTAACGTTTTGATTATCTTCATCAGATGACACTCATAGGACTTCATGTTACAACAATAGATGCATGTTTGTTTGATAAAGTTCATATTTATATATCAAAAATCTGAGTTTACATTGGCGCGTTACATTCACTAGTTGCAAAAACATCAAGTGATTTTGCATAGCCACATCCGTTTCTAACAGAAATACTCATCATAAATGTAGAGCGATATACAAGTTACACATGGAAATATATAGATATATACTCTCCTTAATGCAACCACTGTGTCATATTTTTTAACGAAAACGCAACCCATGCATATAATCTGAGACAGAGCTCAGAACAATAGCAATTAGCCGCCATGTTGGAGTCAACAGCAACTAGAAAAACATGAGAAATGTTTGCTTACCTTTGTGATATTCATCGAATGCAGTCCTAGGAAGTCCCAGGTCCCACAATAATGCTTGATTTGGTTCGATTAATGTCCGTTATTTATGTC
This sequence comes from Salvelinus sp. IW2-2015, assembly GCF_002910315.2. Taxonomy (NCBI): domain Eukaryota; kingdom Metazoa; phylum Chordata; class Actinopteri; order Salmoniformes; family Salmonidae; genus Salvelinus; species Salvelinus sp. IW2-2015. The sequence goes on along the minus strand of NW_019945779.1, from coordinate 8,708 downwards.
CAATTAGCCATTTTGGTTAGCGCGTTTGGTAACAATTCCAAAGTCACAAAGGGTCCTATCTGAACAAAATGTCCAAAAGTTCGTAACAGTCAGTAGAAACATGTCAAACGATGTACTGAATCAATCTTTAGAATTAAAAAAAATAAATAATCATGATAACGTTCCACCGGAGAATTCATTGACTTCAGATGAGCGGTGGAACGGAGGTCATCCTCATGAGCACGCGCAAGGTGTAAAGCATGGTCGGCTGCGTGGCAGTGGTGACTAATTCCTGTCTCCTTCGGCCCCCCTTCACATAGAGTCATCGGACAAAGTTCTATTGACTGTTGACATCTAGTGGAAGCCGTAGGAAGTGAAAACTCATCCATATCTCGCTGTAATTTCAATGAAAGCTTGGTTGAAAATCTGCAACCCCCAGAAAAAATCCAAACAGGAAGTGGAACTTCTCAGGTTTTTGCCTGCCGTATGAGTTCTGTTATACTCACAGACATAATTCAAACAGTTTTAGAAACTTCAGAGTGTTTATGTCCAATACTACTAATAATATGCAAATATTAGCAACTATGACTGAGGAGCAGGCCGTTTACTCTGGGCACCTCTGTGCACCTTTCATCCAAGCTACTCAATACTGCCCCTGCAGCCATAAGAAAGTTAAAATAATCACGTAATAAAACTAGGAAGTCGGGCACCAAGGAAATCTTCAGATTACAAAGGTATAATTTTCCTATTTAAACTCTTCAGATATTTTAATATCTGATCAATTAGTCTTCTTAATTAATTAATTATTATTTAACTTCTCTGGGATAGGTGGGACGGTACTTGGCCAAAATCCCCCAAAAATGTAGCGCGCCAATTCAAATATATTACTATAAAAATCAATCTTTCATGAAATCACACAAATTAAAGCTACACATGTTGTGCAGCCAACATGTCTGATTTTCAAAAAGGATTTAGGGAAAGCACACCAAACAATTATGTTAGCTCAGTACGTAGCCAATACATAGCCACAGAAAAACACAGCCATTTTCCCAGCAAAGGATAGTAGTTAAAAAAGCAGAAATAGAGATAAAATTAATCACTAACCTTTGATGATCTTCATCAGATGATCTTCATCAGATGACACTCATAGGTCCCCTGTGGCTCAGTTGGAGAGCATGGCGCTTGCAACGCCAGGGTTGTGGGTTCATTCCCACGGGGGGACCAGGATGAATATGTATGAACTTTCCAATTTGTAAGTCGCTCTGGATAAGAGCGTCTGCTAAATGACTTAAATGTAAATGTAATAGGACATCATGTTACACAATCCATTTATGTTTTGTTCGATAATGTGCTATTTATATCCACAAATCTCGGTTTCAATTGGAGCCATGTTCAGAATGCCTCCAAAATATCCGGAGTAATTACAGAGAGCCAAATAACAGAAATACTCATCATACACTTGATGAAAGATACATGTTTTACACAAATTAAAGATACACTTGTTCTTAATGCAACCGCTGTGTCAGATTTTTTTTTTTAAATACGTAAAAAGCACACCATGCAATAATCTGAGACGTGGCTCGATTTAACAACCTTTCTCCGCCATGTTGGAGTCAACAAAATACAAAATTCCATCATGAAAATTCCCTTACTTTTGATATATGTTCATGCAAATTCACTGCCAGGAATCCTAGTTTCCACAAAAATCATTTGTTTTGTTCGATATTGTCCATTACTTATGTCCAATTAGCTACTTTTGCTAGCATGTGTAAAGTGTCCAAACGCTCGCGCAGATGCAGGCAAACGTCGGACGAAAACTTCAAAAAGGTATATTACAAGTCGAATAAACATGGTCAAACTTAGTAGAGAATCAATCTTCAGGATGTTGTTATCATTTTATCTAATAAGGTTCCAACCGGAGAATTATTTCAGTCTCATGGCGCATGCGTATCATGAGAAAGCGCGTGAGCAAGAACTGGCAATCTGCCAGACCAATGACTGAAACACCTCCATCCGGTTCTACATCACACTAGAGGCTTCATTCAGGTTCTACAGACTGTTGACATCTAGTGGAAGGCGTAGGAAGTGCAAACAGATCTATTACAGATATATTACACGGGAATTGAATAGGCGATGACTTTAACATCGACCAGTCTCAGAATTTTCACTTCCTGTTTGGATTTTTTTTAAGGTTTTTGCCTTCCATATGAGTTATGTTATACTCACAGAACATATTAAACAGTTTTAGAAACTTCAGAGTGTTTTCTATCCAATAGTAATAATAATATGCATATATTAGCATCTGGGACAGAGTAGGAGGCAGTTCACTATGGGAACGCAATTCATCCAAAAGTTTAAAAAGTTAAATGCTGCCCATATATCAAAGAAGTTAACTTCTTGACGGTAGGGGCCATATTTTTGATTTTAAATAACTTCCCAAGGCAAACGGACTATTTCTCATGCCCAGATCGTAGATTATGCATATTTACAGATTGGGATAGAAAACACTCCAAAGTTTCAAAAACTGTCAAAATATTGTCTGTGAGTATAACAAAACTGTTTGTAGGCGAACCTGAGGAAGTCTAAACGGAAGTGCTTTTTTTTTGTATCCCTGTTTCATTCCCCTCTTCCATTTAAAGTGGTATCAACCAGATTCCCTTTCCAATGGCTGTGACCAGGCTTTAGACAAAGTTTCAGGCTTTTATTTTGAAAAATGAGCGAGATTTTTCAAAACGAGTCAGGTGTCCTTTGATTAGTTCTGCGCGCGAGAGGGGTAGCTCGACATTTTCATTCTCTCTTTTATTGAACAGGTTGAACTATTATTGATTATGTATGTTAAAAACAACCTGAAGATTGAATATAAAAAAAGTTTGACATGTTTCAGTGAACATTACGGATACTTTTTGGGAATTTTCGTCTGCCTTTCAGGAACAGAACGAGGCCGTGGTTTTCTGAACATAACGCGCTACCCAAATAGCGTGAGTGCAAACATCCGAAGATGATCAAAGGTAAACGATTCATTTTATTGCTTTTCTAACTTTCGTGACCATGCTAATTTGGGGATAGCTGTTCTTACTGTTTTGTCTAGTGATTGTAACTCACAAACGCTTGGATTGCTTTTGTTGTAAAGCACATTTTCAAAAATCTGACACAATAGGTGGATTAACAACAATCTAAGATGTGTTTTGGTATATTTCACTTGTGATTGCATGATTATAAATATGTTGTAATATTTTTAATTTGGCGCCCTGCAATTCAGCGGTTGTTTAGGAAAATTATCCCGCTAAGGGATCTGTGCGCCTAACTCCGTTACTAACTAACTAAATAATCACAGAAATGCATAAACAAACAAACAGTAGATATGGTACAAGGAAATGATAGGGGAGGTTCCCTAGTGGGCTAAGCTGATATGACGGCTTGGTGGACAAAGGAAAGTGGGTGTGAGAAGTGCGGGAAAGACAAAAAGAGTCACTAAACAGTTGATAATTATATTCATTGAAATGCTAATCAATTGCACATGAACGCTCACTCATTCGGAATAATTGCAATCAATATATTTTTACGCCCAGTGTGTCGTCGTGATCTCTAATGGAATCGTCTTCTGTTGGAAAGTTAATCTGAGCGTTTCTCTCTCTGCTTCCCTGAAGTCGTGTTAGAATGGATAATTCAGGTACCACTCAGAATGTTCTTATCCTGTCTGGGAACGCTAGCGGAACCCTCGCCAACAGCCAATGAAATTGCAGGACACCAAATTCAATCAACAGACATCTCATAATTCAAGTATAGACACCATTTAAAAAATACAATTCTCGTTAATCCAACCACTATGTCCGATTTCAAAAAGGCTTTTAGGTGACTCTGCCGCCCGCCCCCGGTCTATGGCTCAGATCTCTGTCCACGCTCCACAACAACCACGCCTTCACCCGGTCTATGGCTCATATCTCTGTTCACGCTCCCAACACGCGCTCCCAGCACTCCTGCCGCCCGCGCCCCGGTCTATGGCTCAGATCTCTGTCCAAGCTCCCACACACGCTCTCAGCACTCCTGACGCCCCCCGGTCTATGGCTCAGATCTATGTCCACGCTCCCACAACACGCGCTCCAGCACTCCTGCCACCCGCCCCCGGTCTATGGCTCAGATTCTGTCCACGCTCCACAACACGCCTGCACCCCGTCTATGGCTAATATCTCTGTCCACGCTCCCACAACACGCGCTCCCAGCATCTGCCGCCCCCCTGGTCTATGGCTCAGATCTCTGTCCACGCTCCACAACACGCGCTCCCAGCACTCCTGCCGCTCGCCCCCCGGTCTATGGCTCAGATCTCTGTCCACGCTCCCACAACACGCGCTCCCAGCACTCCTGCCCGCCGCGCCCGGTCTATGGTCAGATCTCTGTCCACGCTCCCACAACACGCGCTCTCAGCACTCCTGCCGCCCGCCCCCGGTCATGGCTCAGATCTATGTCCACGCTCCACAACACAAGCTCCCAGCACTCCTGCCGCCCCCTGGTCTATGGCTCAGATTCTGTCCACGCTCCCACAACACGCGCTCCCAGCACTCCTGCCGCCTTGCCCCGGTCTATGGCTCAGATCTCAGTCCACGCTCCCAACACGGGCTCCCAGCACTCCTGCCGCCGCACCCCGGTCTATGGCTCAGATCTCTGTCCACGCTCCCACAAACGCGCTCCCCAGCACTCCTGCCGCCCGCACCCCGGTCGATTGGCTCAGACTCAGATAAGATGTATAAAAGTCACTGTTGTATTTACGCCTTTGTCGCTTTTTCTTCAGCCGGTTAGGGAGGGTTTTGAGGTTCACACACACTTTTTTGTGGTCAAATTATTCCTACCATGCATTAAGACACGATCTGACGTCACCTTCCATGATAACCTCCCTTATTCTACTGGTGACCTCTCAGGAGAGTTATCAGATCAGGAATGATCATCTATTAACATATATTTTCCCTTCTATAATGCAGACTGAACAACCAGACTCTTGCTAATTCTCGTTACCCCTCACCCTTTCGTACATTCTAGAAATCTATTTCAGAATAAAACCACATCAAATGTAAATCTATTTCAGAATAAAATCACATCAAATATCTCATGAGATCAAAAAAAAAACAAGGCTTGTGTTTGGCCATATAATTTAATGTGTTACCTTTAGAATCCCTTCCCCTGGCATTTCGCCTAGATTATTTACCCAAAATAGGTTTTCCCTGTGATCCCTGGCCTCTACTAAAAGTTGGGTAAGACGTGATGTCATACGTCTTCCTTCACATAGAAACTGTCATCTCTATGAACCACTATGGATGGAACCGAGGCTAATACACCGATATGTGACATTTCCTCTCCTGCTGCTCTCAGAAGGATTTGTTGTTGCTCTTTTGATAAAGATACAAACACATGTATAGCATCATTTCCTTAGAATGCAGCAGGTTCCAGTCCCACT
>NW_019945779.1:0-3258 GCF_002910315.2 Salvelinus sp. IW2-2015 | reverse complement strand
TCGGTCCAAGCTCCCACACACGCGCTCTCAGCACTCCTGACGCCCGCCCCCGGTCTATGGCTCAGATCTATGTCCACGCCCCACAACACGCGCTCCCAGCACTCCTGCCACCCGCCCCCGGTCTATTGGCTCAGATCTCTTTCCACGCTCCCACAACACGCCTGCACCCCGGTCTATGGCTCATATCTCTGTCCACGCTCCCACAACACGCGCTCCCAGCACTCCTGCCGCCCCCTGGTCTATGGCTCAGATCTCTGTCCACGCTCCCACAACACGCGCTCCCAGCACTCCTGCCGCGCGCCCCCCGGTCTATGGCTCAGATCTCTGTCCACGCTCCCACAACACGCGCTCCCAGCACTCCTGCCGCCCCGCGCCCCGCGTCTATGGCTCAGATCTCTGTCCACGCTCCCACAACACGCGCTCTCAGCACTCCTGCCGCCCGCCCCCGGCTATGGCTCAGATCTATGTCCACGCTCCCACACACAACTCCCAGCACTCCTGCCGCCCCCTGGTCTATGGCTCAGATCTCTGTCCACGCTCCCACAACACGCGCTCCCAGCACTTCTGCCGCTTGCCCCCCGGTCTATGGCTCAGATCTCAGTCCACGCTCCCACACACGGGCTCCCAGCACTCCTTGCCGCCGCACCCCGGTCTATGGCTCAGATCTCTGTCCACGCTCCCACAACACGCGCTCCCAGCACTCCTGCCGCCCGCACCCCGGTCGAGGCTCAGACTCAGATAGAAGTGATAAAAGTCACTGTTGTATTTCACGCCTTTGTCGCTTTTTCTTCAGCCGTTAGGGAGGTTTGAGGTTCACACACACTTTTTGTGGTCAAATTATTCCTACCATGCATTAAGACACGATCTGACGTCACCTTCCATGATAACTCCCCTTATTCTACTGGTGACCTCTCAGGAGAGTTTATCAGATCAGGAAGTGATCATCTATTAACATATATTTCCCTTCTATATGCAGAACTGAACAACCAGATCTTTGCTAATTCCTCGTTACCCCTCCACCCCTTTCGTACATTCTAGAAATCTATTTCAGAATAAAACCACATCAAATGTAAATCTATTTCAGAAAAAATCACATACAATATCTCATGAGATCAAAAAAAAAACAAGGCTTGTGTTTGGCCATATAATTTAAATGTGTGTACCTTTAGAATCCCTTCCCCTGGCATTTCGCCTAGATTATTTAACCCAAAATAGGGTTTTCCTGTGATCCCTGGCCTCTACTAAAAAGTTGGTAAGACGTGATGTCATACGTCTTCCTTCACATAGAAACTGTCATCTCTATGAACCACTATGGATGGAACCGAGGCTATACACCGATATGTGACATTTCCTCTCCTGCTGCTCTCAGAAGGATTTGTTGTTGCTCTTTTGATAAAGATACAAAACACATGATAGCATCATTTCCTTAGAATGCAGCAGGTTCCAGTCCCACTTTTACACTCCCCTTTACACTCCCTTCTCCAAGGACCAATAGCCCCACACCTAAAACAGGTGTCACGTCCTGACCATAGTTCTTGTGTGTTGTGCTTGTTTTAGTGTTGGTCAGGACGTGAGCTGGGTGGGAATTCTATGTTGTGTGTCTAGTTTGTCTGTTTCTGTGTCCAGCCTAATATGGTTCTCAATCAGAGGCAGATGTTTTGTGTTGTCTCTGATTGGGAATCATATATAGGTGGCTTGTTTTGTGTTGGGGATTGTGGGTGGTTGTTTCCTGTCTTTGTGTTTTCTCTGCACCAGATAGGGCTGTATCAGTTTGACACATTTTGTTATTTTGTATTTGTAAGTGTTCACTGTATCGTTTAATTAAACATGTTGAGCACTGGCTACGCTGCGTGTTGGTCCAATCCCTGCTACAACTCCTCTTCTCGTGAAGAGGAGGAAGGCTGCCATTACAGAACCACCCACCAATCTCGGACCAAGCAGCGTAGTAACGGGCAGCAGCGGCAGCAGCAGCAGCAGCGGTACCAGGAGGAATGGACTTGGGAAGAGGTGTTGGACGGAAAAGGTTGCTACCCATGGGAGGAGCTCCTGGCTGGTAAGGATCGCCTTCCATTGGAACAGGTGGAGGCAGCTAGGAGAGCGGAAGCAGCGGAGAAGGGGAACCGGTGTTATGAGGGAACACGGCTGGCCAGGAAGCCCGAGAAGAAACCCCAAAAATGTCTTGGAGGGGCTAAAGGGGAGTGTGGCGAAGTCAGGTAGGAGACCTGCGCCAACTTCCCGGGCTTGCCGTGGAGAGCGAGAGTACGGGCAGACACCGCGTTGTGCGGAAAGGCACACGGTGCGGTACATTCCAGCTCCACGTATCGGCCGGGCTAGAGTGGGCATCGAGCCAGGTGCCATGAAGCCGGCTCAACATATCTGGTCTCAAGTATGTCTCCTCAGGGCCGGTGTACATGGCACCAGCCTTACGCATGGTGTCCCCGGTTCGCCAGCACAGCCCAGTGCGGGCTGTTCGCCGCGCTGGCCTGGCTACGGGGCGCATTAAACCAGGTAAGGTTGGGCAGGCTCGGTGCTTAAGAGCACCTGTACGCCTTCACGGTCCGGTATATCCGGAGCCACCTCCTCGCCCCAGCCCAGTAACACCAGTGCCTACACCACGCACCAGGATTCCTGTGCGTCTCCAGAACTCTGTTCCTCCTCCACGCACTAGCCCTATGGTGCGTGTCTCCAGCCCGGTACCACCAGTTCCGGCACCACGCACCAAGCTTACTGTGCGTATCCAGAGCCCTGTACGCACTATTCCTTCTCCCCGCACTCACCCTGAGGTGCGTGCCCTCAGCCCGGTACCACCAGTTCCGGCAACATGCACCAGGCCTACTGTGCGCCTCAGCAGGTCTGAGCTGCCTGCCCAGCGCCGTCTGAGCTGCCTGCCTACCCAGCGCCGTCTGAGCTGCCTGCCTGCCCAGCGCCGTCTGAGCTGCCTGCCTGCCTGCCCAGCGCGTCTGAGCTGTTTGCCTGCCCAGCGCCGTCTGAGCTGCTTGCCTGCCCAGCGCCATCTGAGCTGCCTGCCTGCCCAGCGCCATCCGTTCTGCCCCAGCGCCATCTGAGCCATCCGTTCTTCCCAGCGCCAATCCTTATGAGCCATCCGTCCGCCCAGCGCACATCCTGGCCGCCCGTCTGTCCCGAGCCGTCAGAGCCGCCGTCTGTTCCCGAGCCCATAAGCCGCCCGCAAGTCCGGAGCCGCTAGAAGCGTCGTCAGTCAGGAGCTGCAGAGGTCCGCTAGCCAGTCAGGAGCTGCCA
>NW_019945778.1:31102-41718 GCF_002910315.2 Salvelinus sp. IW2-2015 | reverse complement strand
ACAAGGTACAAATCTGTCGTTCTGTCACCGAAAGGTTGCTGGATCGAATCCCGAGCTGCAATGGTACAAATCTGTCCGTTCTGTCACCGAAAGGTTGCTGGACAATCCGAGCTAATCCCCGAGCGGACAGGTACAAATCTGTCGTTCTGTCCCTGAACAAGGCAGAACAAAGGCATTGTTCCTAGGCCGTCAAGGAAATAAGAATTTGTTCTTAGCTTAACTTGCCTAGTTAAATGAAGTTAAATTTAACACTAACAAAAATCTTTAAAACAAAATGGACACCAATGGAAAGCGCAAGAGAGGCAGGCCAAAAACAACATGGCAAATTAATGTCTGGCTATTACAAGAAAACATAATGTCTCCTTGGCCTGGTTTCTGAGGCAATACCAGAGTCCTTAAACACTGCAGAGAACAGTTGGGGAGGGATGGAGATATGAGAGGTAGAAGGGGAGGGAGGAGGGAGGGGAGGAGGGAGAGCGCCACAGGGGTAAGTGTTGTACTGTTCTACTATGAGGCAAGACCAGTTCTTTAGAACACTGGAGAGGAGGAAAACAGAGGGGGGAGGTAAGAGAGAGGAACAGAAGAGGAGGGGGGAGGGAGGAACAACAGAGGAGGGAGGAACAGAACAGAGGGGGAGGTAGAGAGAGGAACAGAGGGAGGGTAGAGAGGGGGAAGAACAGAGGAGGGGGGGAACAGAATGGGGGAAGGAGGAACAACAGAGGGAGGAACAGAAGAGAGAACAGAGGGTAAATGAAGGGAAATGACCTAAACACAGAGCTGGTAAATGTAGCTATTAATATTGACTTCATGTTGTGAATACAGAATGTACAATACTGAGTCTTAGTCACTGAGGAGGGAGAGCAGGATCAGTACACGGAGATCAGCAGGGGAAAGAACTTACTACCTAAACACGCCGCAGGAAGTTTGGCAACTGGTAGTTGTACAGTAAACCGTCCCTGACCCCCTTACCACACGACTTTTCCATCTAGTCAAAGGCGGCGGCTTCACACAGGAGGGGGACAGCCGCCGGTGACCATAGCAACGACACAAACAAAACATTTATCGATGCGCAAAAATAATCGCTTTAACACCGAGGTGTTTTACCTGCAACATAATGATTCATACAAAAAAATGATTTAGCTAAGCATTGTTTTCTATCTAGCTAGAGTGGGCTAGTTATCTGATCCTGCTGTCTGACGGGGTTTGTCACGCAGGCTATGTATTCTACCGGGATTGGTCAACAACGATGGCACCTCTTCACAAATGTAGCAGAATCTACCCTCGCTGTACAGTACAGTCGGCCACAGCCTTCAGTGGTGTTTCTGTATTACAATGAGACCAGAGAGACAGGGAGAGGAAGGTGAGGGAAACAGGGCAGTGAGGATGAGAGGTGTACATGAGAGAGAAACTATCCCCTACCTCACCACAGGAGATGGTGACCTTGTTAATGATGTTGGTGATCCAGATTAGGAAAGCACTGAGAAACAGGAAGTCTGTCATCCTCTGGTCTGTCCACCTTGTACAGAACACTGAGTACTGTACAGCCCCTCTGTCTCCCTACCACACCACAGGGTTAGTTACTGTACAGCCCTCTGTCTCCCTACCCACACAGGGGTAGTTACTGTCAGTCCTGTTCCCTACCGCACCACAGGGGTTAGTTACTGTACAGTCCTCTGTCTCCACTAGCCGGCACCACAGGGGTTAGTTACTGTACAGCCCTCTGTCTCCCTACCGCACCACAGGGGTTAGTTACTGTAAGTCCTCTGTCTCCCTACCGCACCACAGGTTAGTTACTGTACAGTCCTCTGTCTCCCTACCGCACCACAAGGGGTTAGTTACTGTACAGCCCTCTGTCTCCCTACCGCACCACAGGGGTTAGTTACTGTACAGCCCTCTGTCTCCCTACCGTCACCACAGGGGTTAGTTACTGTACAGTCTCTGTCTCCCTACCGCACCACAGGGGTTAGTTACTCTACAGTCCTCTGTCTCCCTCCGCACCACAGGGGTTAGTTACTGTACAGTCCTCTGTCTCCCTACCGCACCACAGGGTTAGTTACTCTACAGTCCTCTGTCTCCCTACCGCACCACAGGGGTTAGTTACTGTACAGTCCTCTGTCCCCTACCGCACCACAGGGGTTAGTTACTCTACCGTCCTCTGTCTCCCTACCGCACCAAGGGTTAGTTACTGTACAGTCCTCGTCTCCCTACCGGCACCACAGGGTTAGTTTACTCTAACAGTCCTCTGTCTCCTACGCACCACAGGGGTTAGTTATGTACAGTCTCTGTCTCCTACCACACTACAGGGGTTAGTTACTGTACGCCTCTGTCCTCCTACCACACCACAGGGGGTAGTTTACTGTACAGCCCTCTGTCTCCCTACCTCGCAACCACAGGGTTAGTTACTGTACAAGTCCTCTGTCTCCCTACCGCCCACAGGGGTTAGTTACCTGTACAGTCCTCTGTCTCCTACCGCAACCAACAGGGGTTAGGTTACTGTACAGTCCTCTGTCTCCCTCCGCACCACAGGGGTTAGTTACTGGTACAGTCCCTGTCTCCCTACCGCACCAACAGGGGTAGTTACTGCTAACAGTCCTCTGTCTCCTCCGCATCCACAGGGTTAGTACTGTACAGTCCTCTGTCTCCTTACGCAACCACAGGGGGTTAGTTACATGTCAGAGCCTTGTCTCCTCTACCGCACCACAGGCGGTTAGTTATGGTACAGCCCTGCTGGTCTCCGTACTACACCACAGGGGTTAGTTACTGTACAGATCCTCTGTCTCCCTACGCACCACAGGGGTTAGTTACTTGTAAGACCATCTGTCTCCCTACACAACCACAGGGGTTAGTTACTGGTACAGTCCTCTGTCTCCTTACCGCACCCACAGGGGTTAGTTACTGTACAGCCCTCTGTCTCCCTACCGCACCACAGGGGTTAGTTACTGTACAGCCCTCTTTCCCTACCGCCGACCACAGGGGTAGTTATGGTATCAGTCCTCTGTCTCCCTACCGCCACACAGGGGTTAGTTACTGTACAGTCCTCTGTCTCCCTACCCGCACCACAGGGGTTAGTTCTGTAAAGGCCCTTCTGTCCTCCCCTACCACACCACAGGGGTTATTACTTGTATCAGCCCTCTGTCTCCCTACGGCACCACAGGGGTTAGTTTACTGTACACCCTCTGTCTCCCTACCACACCACAGGGGTTAAGTTACTGTACAGCCCTCTTCTCCTACCGCACCAACAGGGTTAGTTACTGTCAGTCCTCTGTCTCCCTACCGCACCACACGGGGTTAGGTTACTGTACAGCCTCTGTCTCCCTACCACACCACAGGGGTTAGTTAGGTAGTGAAGAGGTGAGGGGTGAGGGGATCACTAGGGGGAGGAGGGGCTCTGAGGTAAGGTAGGGTCAACTGGAGGGGTAGAGAGGGGTGAAGGGACACTTAAGAGGGAGGAGGGACTCTGAGGGTGGTAGGTTACACGAGGGTAGAGAAGGGTGTTTAAGGGCTAAACATAGACAGTGGAGGGGTTTCAAGAAGTCTGACTGGACAGGAAGCCCTCCTCCCCGTCCAGGGTTTTGGGGGGGGGGGACATGATTGCTGAGTCTGTGTTTAAATGTTCACTGCCCATAAAGGGTTGTAGAGTGTTGGAGGCCTTGACAGGCTGAATAGTTCAGAGTTTGAGTAGGCAGGACCCAACTACAGTGTTTCCCCCCTCCTGTTGGTCTCTCTCTCTCTCTCTTGCTTCTGCTCCTCTTGCCTTTCTGTCTCTCTGCTTGCTTCTCTCTGCTTTCAGCGTTCTCCTGTCTGCTTTTCTGTCTCTTTCTTCGCTTCTGTCTCTCTTCTCTCTTGTCTTCTCTCGTCTGTCTTTCTGCTTCTGCTCTGTTCTGTCTCTGCTGTCTCTTTTCTCTCTTCGTTTTCTCTGCTTCTGTCCTCTTTTCGTCTCTGCTTTCTTCTCTTTTGCCTCCTGTCCTTGCTTGGTCTTGCTTCTGTCTTCTGCTTTCTTGGCTACCTGTCGTCTTTCTCTGCTTTCTGTGCTTGCTCTGTCTCTGCTTTCTCTTTCTCTCTCTTTCTCTGCTTTCTGTCTCTGGGGCCCCTTGTCTCTGCTTTCTGTCTCTGCTTCTCTGCTCTGGTCGCTCTTTCTCTGCTTTCTGGTCTCTGCTTTCCTGTCTCTGCTTTCCTGTCTCTGCTTCTCTGCTTTCTGTCTCTGCTTTCTGTCTCCTGCTTTCTCTTTGCTCTGTCGCTCTTTCTCTGCTTCTGTCTTCTGCTTTCTCTGCTCTGTCGCTCTTACTCTTCTTTCTGTCTCTGCTTTCTGTCTACTGCTTTCTCTTTCTTTCTTTCTCTCTTTCTCCTCTGCTTTTTCCTCTCCTCTTTTCTTTCTCTCGCTTTTCTTTCTCTCTTTCTTTCTCTGGCTTCTCTCTCTGCACACACACACACACACACCACACACCACAACACACACACACACACACACACACACACACACACACACCACCACACACACACACACACACACACACACACCCACAACACACACACACACACACCCACACACACAATCCACGAACACCTAATACAGAGGTATCACAACACATCACATACACACACACACACATCACCACCACAACACACACACACAACACACACACACACACACACAGCACCACACACACACACCACCACACCACACACAGCACACACACACACACACACAACACACACACACACTCCGGATGACCATAATACAGAAGGTAATCGACACACACACCACACACACACACACACACACCACACAACAACACACACACACACACACACACAACACACCACACACACACACACACACCAACACACACACACCACACACCACACACCACACACCACCGTTCCTTGATGTGTCGTTGTGTCTTGTTTTATTAGCAACTAAACAGATCTTCCTGTACAATGAGTCAATGCTGAATTGGTGTGTGAGGTGTGTTGTGTGTTTCAGGAAGTTTTGGTGTGTGTTGTGTGTACTTTTCAGTGTGTCTTGTGTTGTATGTTGGAAGTTAATAGGTCAAATTGCTGGGGTCAGAGTTTCAGGAATGTGTGAGGCTGCTGTCTGGCCTGTTTGTCATAGGCTCTGTTCCAGAGCCAACATTCCAATGCTCTTCGTGTAACGCTGGCAAAGCATTCTGAGAACAAATGTGCCTCCGGCCCGTCCCCCTCCTCTGCTGTCTGTCGCTCTCTCTCACCCTTTCCTCCCTTTTCTCTGGCTCTCTCTTTCTAAATTTTGTATTTGTTTATTTAATATGAACCGTTATTTAACTTGGCAAGTCAGTTCAAGAACAAATTCTTATTTTGACCAATGACGGCCTGCCCCGGCCAAAACCCCCTAATGCCCGGACGACGCCTGGGCCATTGTGCACCTCCGTATTGTGACCAAAATAATCAAGCGAGAAAAGCTAAGGGAGTAATTAATAAATAGTAAAAAATAAATAAATATATATATATATATCATATATATATTATAATATTATAATATATATATAATAAAACAAAAAAGTTTAAACAACAATAAAAAATTATATATAAATTTGGTTTGCGTTATGGAGTTGGTGAATTTGGCTGGGTCCAAGTCTTCTACAAAAGGAAAAGGTTTCCGATATTATAAATGAGTTGCGATCGGCCGTAACGGAGTATTCTCTCTAGTTAAGAGACGTTCAAATTCCTTTATCCAATAGTTTAAAGTAGGAGGAAAACTAATCCTTCCACTTAAATATGTATCAGACGTCTAGCCTAGAAGAGTAGTACACACCGCCTGTTTTTAAATAGTATCAGACGTCTAGCTCAGAAAGTAGAACACACCAGCTGTTGCCCATTAGAGCTGGTTAGGGGGGCTCGCTGCCGTTTTGCCACTCCATAGAACTGGTTAGAGGGTGTCTCCTGCCGGTGCCACTTAGCTAGAAAGTATACACCCAGTCTGTTGCCCATAGAGTCTGGTTAGGGGGGCCGTCCTGCGGTGGCCACTAGCTAGAAAGTAGTACACACCAGCCCTGTGCCCATAGAACTGTTTAGATGGGCCTTCCTGCAGGATGCCACTACCCATCAGCTGTTAGAGGGGCCCCTGCAAGGTACCACTCCATAGAACTGGTTTAGATGGGCCTTCTGCGGTGGCCATCCATAGAAACTTGTTTAGAGGGGCCTCCTTGCGCGTGCCACCCATAGAACTGTTTAGAGGGGCTCCTGTTGGTGCCCACTCCATAGGAACTGTTTAGAAGTGGCCTCTGTTTAGGGGCCTCCTTGAGGTGCCACTCCATAGAACTGTTTAGAGGGGGCTCCTGCCGGTTGCCACTCCATAGAACTGTTTAGACGGCGTCCTGCGGTGCCACTCCATAGAACTGTTTAGAAGGGGCTCCTGTTGGTACCACCCATTACGGAACTGTTAAAGGGGCCATCCCTGCGTACACCCATAGAACTGTTAAAAGGGAGCTCCTGTGGTGCCACTCCATAGAACTTGTTAAAGGGCCTCCCTGCCGGTGCCAACTCTTGAATGATGCCAAAGATAAGGCAGAAGGTTCTATAGGTCCCTCCAGTATTCAGGGCACCACAGGAGGCCCTCTAAACACTCTATGGCAGTGGCACCACAGGAGCGCCTCAGAGCTGTCCTCCTTTCTTCCCAGATCGGTAGAAAACGTCTCAAAATGGATTCAGAACATCTGTTATTTCGCTGCTATATCCAAAACGTGTAAAACGTTAGCAGGAGCCTGCTTAATCGGTCACCAACCTGGAATCTGTCTGGTCTTAATCTGCGATCAATTTAGCCTTTGACCAAGCAGTCGATTTTAACTGCTTTTAAATTGAATTACACATGTCTTAGACATATAGAAATGAAGAATGTATTCTCTGAAGCATACTCTGCCCAAGTTTTCTCCTAAAATCCTCTTCCCCATTGGTTCATAAGAAGTTCAGGGTAATGCCAGAAAACTGTTCAGGTTTAATCAACTATAGAATCAAGAGTTATGCACCGTTTGATATAAGAGGTTCCACTTTAAAAATAGAATCTAGAAGGAGCTAGGATGCGGTGGGGTGATGGAAAGTGACTAGTATGAAGCTCAAACTAAGCAATTGCAGGTAATTAAATAATGGGTCTAGGATATTGACTTTTTGTACGAAACTGTTCGAAGATGCTAAATCCAAATCAATGTACAAGTGTCTTCATGAGTTAGAGCAGGTAAGGCTGGCTAAGGAGGTGGTCCCAAAGGTGAGATCTCCAAGGTCATCTATGTTCAGGTCTGTAACATTTCTGGTCAATCCAATACAGAACAATTCTTTTATTATCTGGCCCAGTAGATAATATTAACGTTCAGAAAGTCCTAGGACCACCTTGGGACGGATCTCTCTGAAATATTTCTTAAGTTGTTACGTTTTTCTAGTTCCAGATAAAAAGCAGATATCAGTGTATTCTATCGGAGATTAAAAAAAAAAAAAATTTTGTCAGAAAATAAAAATCATTGAAATAAAGTTTAAAAACTAATAATGAAAATACATTGCATTTTAATTGGGTGTTGATTCTTCACGCCCGAAGAAAAGAGAATAAATCCCAGGTGTTCAACATCCTGTTTCATGGCGGAGGGATCAATGGAGGGACATGGTCTTTCATTAGAGATCTTGACATTGTTTGTAGTGACTCTGAAGGGCAATGACTTAAAAAATAAGTTTGCATGTCAGAAGGATTAATCGGCATCAATTCATGTTTTTATAGATGAACCTTTACCCAGATATTTTACCAACTGTCTTTAGTAGGAACCTGATCTCTGGAAACCAGTAAAGGTCAGACGTATATATAATATATATATATATAATAATGTACATCCGCATAGAGTGAAACTTTAGCTCTGACCCCTCTTCTAATGCTTTTAAATGTGGGTGTATCAGTATTGCTATGGTTATGGTTGCTAGGTTTATGTTGCTAATGGTTAAAAAGGTTGAAGTAATTATAAAGACGTTTGATGTTGAAAAAAGTGACGATTTTTGAGATGAACCAGTTTGATTGTTAGAGATAATGGAGGGAAGGAATGGACTCAAACCAGGTTTGATCCGTAGAGATAATGGAGGGAAGGCTGACTCAAAACCGTTTGATCCGGTAGAGATAATGGAGGAGGATGACTTCAAACCATTTGATCTGTAGAGATAATGCGAGGGAGGAACTGACTCAAAAACCAGTTATCTAGTAGATAAGAGGGAAAGGACTGCACTCAAAACAGTTTGGATCTGTTAGAGATAATGAGGGGAAGACTGACTCAACCAGTTTCATCTGTAGAGATAATGAGGGATGGACTGACTCAAAAACCAGGTTTGACTGTAGAGATTAATGGAGGAAGGGTTACTCAAAACCAGTTTGATCCGTTAGAGATAATGGAGGGAAGGACTGACTCAAAACCAGTTTGATCCGTAGAGAAATGGAGGGAAGGGACTACGTCAAAACCAGTTTGATTCCGTGAGATAATGGGCGGGAAGGGACTGACCTCATTCAGCTTGAGTCTGTGAGATAATGGAGGCAAGGACTGACCTCAAACCAGTTTGAATCCGTAGAGATAAGGAGGGAGGACTGACTCAACCAGTTTGATCCGTAGAGATTGAGGGAAGGACTGACTTCAAACAGTTTATCTGTTAGAGAATAATGGAGGGAAGTGACTACTCAAACCAGTTTGATCCGTAGAAGATAATGGAGGGAAGGACTGACTCCAAACCATTTGATCTGTTAGAATAATGGAGGAAGGACTTGACTCAAAACCAGTTTCATCTGTGAAGATAATGGAGGGATGGACGGACTCAAAACAGTTTGATCTGTAGGATTAATGGAGGGAAGTGACTTCAAAACCAGTTGATCCGTTAGAAGATAATGGAGGGAAGGACTGAACTCAACCGATTTGATCCGTAGAGATATGGCAGGAAGGACTGACTCAAAACCAGTTTATCCGTAAGAATAATGGAGGGAAGGGACTGACGCAATCAAGCTTGATCTTGTAGAGAAATGGAGGCAAGACTGACTCAAACAGTTTGATACCGAAGAGACATGGAGGGGAAGGGACTGACTCAAAACCAGTTTTGATCAGCTCGGGGATTCGATCCAGCAACCTTTCGGTGACAGAACGACAGATTTGTACCTTGTCAGCTCGGGGATTCGATCCAGCAACCTTTCGGTGACTGTCCCAACGCCCCGAGCTGAGCCGACTCCGTCGGTGTCCATCGGAGGGCAACGTTGGGTGTCCTTTCTGGCGGCATCCTCGCCACATCACTTATTATAAACCTGAGCTCCACACGGGGCGGAGTCCACTGGGCTCCATATTACATCATCGGGGCCACACCGCCCTCCAGGACATCTACAGCACCAGGTGTAACAGGAAGGACAAGAAGAAGAAATATCAGAACGAGCAATGTCAGAATATAAATACACACACACATATATATAAGTATGTGGGCACCCCTTCAAAACTGGTGGATTGGGCTATTTCAGCCACAGCCARTGCTGACAGGTGTATASAACCGGACCTTGGRGACGAGCTTGGAGGGCACRATGGTGTTGAATGCTGAGCTGTAGTCAATGAACAACATTCTGACAGGTATTTCGCTTGTCCAGGCTGGGACAGGGTAGTGTTTACTAGGAGTTGATATTGTCCAGGCTGGGACAGGGTAGTGTTTACTAGGAGTTGATATAGTCCAGGCTGGGACAGGGTAGTGTTTACTAGGAGTTGATATTGTCCAGGCTGGGACAGGGTAGTGTTTACTAGGAGTTGATATTGTTGTCAACTCATGGTAGACTCTGATCTTTCCCTATTAGACCTTTGACAGAAATTGTAGAATTGTTGATTGGTGAATTTTGGCCCTTAAAACCACTTCCTGTTGCATGGCGCAAGTTTTTGTTCTGATAGTTTGTTGTGAGCGCTGTCCAGCCTGGACAATATGCCACCCAAAAAACGAAACTTGTGCAACAGGAAAATAAATCTGATTGTGGGTTGCTGTAAAATCTCTAGCTAGATAACTTGAATAGCTATTTCTGTGAGACACAATAATAGCTACATCCATGTATTGTTGGCAAGCTCTCATAGCTGCTCTCTGCTATTGCTTTATACCCCCAAAGGTGATGCGGTGGCTTGCCCAATTTCATTTAACCTTTATTTAATGAGGCAAGTCAGTGAAGAACAACTTCTAGGCCTATGAACAGTGGGTTAACTGCCTTGTTCAGGGGAACAGTGGGTTAACTGCCTTGCTCAGGGGAACAGTGGGTTAACTGCCTTGTTCAGGGGGAACAGTGGGTTAACTGCCTTGTTCAGGGGAACAGTGGGTTAACTGCCTTGTTTCAGGGAATCAGTGGGTTAACTGGCCTTGTTCAGGGGAACCAGTGGGTTTAACTGCCTTGTTCAGGGGAACAGTGGGTTAACTGCCTTGTCTCAGGGACAGTTGGGTTTAAACTGCCTTTGTCAGGGAAACAGTGGCGTTAACTGCCTTGTTCAGGGAACAGTGGGTTAACTGCCTTGTCAGGGGAACAGTGGGTTAACTGCCTTGTTCAGGGGAACAGTGGGTTAACTGCCTTGTTTCAGGGGAACAGTGGGTTAACTGCCTTGTTCAGGGGAAACAGT
>NW_019945778.1:18588-31077 GCF_002910315.2 Salvelinus sp. IW2-2015 | reverse complement strand
TCATTCACTCAATCACGCATTCACTAGTGTTGTGTTCCATAACGAGGTGGGGGTGGGTGGGGGTCTCACTCCCCCTCCCTTCATGGGGCGGCAGGTAGCCTCATGGTTAGAGTTGGGCCAGTAACCGAAAGGTTGCTGGATCGAATCCCCGAGCTGAGAAGGTAAAATCTGTTGTTCTGCCCCGAACAAGGCAGTTAACCCACTGTTCCCCTGAACAAGGCAGTTAACCCACTGTTCCCCTGAACAAGGCAGTTAACCCACTGTTCCCTGAACAAGGCAGTTAACCCACTTTCCCCTGAACAAGGCAGTTAACCCACTGTTCCCCTGAACAAGGCAGTTAAACCCACTGTTCCCCTGAACAGGCAGTTACCCACTGTTCCCTGAACAAGGCAGTTACCCACTGTTCCCCTGACAAGCAGTTACCCACTGTTCCCCTGAACAAAGGCAGTTACCCACTGTTCCCCTGAACAAGGCAGTTACCCACTGTTCCCTGAACAAGCAGTTAACCCACTGTTCCCCTGAACAAGGCAGTTACCCACTTTTCCCTGAACAAGGCAGTTACCACTGTTCCCCTGAACAAGGCAGTTAACCCACTGTTCCCCTGAACAAGGGCAGTTAACCCACTGTTCCCCTGAACAAGGCAGTTAACCCCACTGTTCCCCTGAACAAGGCAGTTTACCCACTGTTCCCTGAACAAGGCAGTTAACCCACTGTTCCCCTGAACAAGGCAGTTAACCCACTGTTTCCCCTGAACAAGGCAGTTAACCCACTGTTCCCCTGAACAAGGCAGTTAACCCACTGTTCCCCTGAACAAGGCAGTTAACCCACTGTTCCCCTGAACAAGGCAGTTAACCACTGTTCCCCTAACAAGGCAGTTACCCACTGTTCCCCTGAACAAGGCAGTTAACCCACTGTTCCCCTGAACAAGGCAGTTAACCCACTGTTCCCCTGAACAAGGCAGTTAACCCACTGTTCCCCGGGGCACAGAAGACGTGGATGTCCATTAAGGCACCCTCTGATTCAGAGGGGTTGGGTTAAATGCTGAAGACATTTCAGTTGAAGGCTTTCTGAAGGTATTCCCCATTCCTCTTTCCAGTGCACTTGACTTTGGCAGAGGCCATGAAATTGACTTCGTCATCACTTAATTCGTCTTAATGCGATAATTAATTAATTTGCATTAATTTAGAGCCAATCTGAGCCCTGCGTCGCGTGAGCGTGACAATCCTATCACGTTGGAGGTGGCAGCCTTTGGCACCCGACATAACCCCTCACTAATACTACGTACGTACACACCACCCATCCAGGAGATCTTCAGGTGTTGGAGCGTGCTCAGATCTTCTCGTTGTAGCTGCATATATTCCCCCACGTCCCCGGAGGAAGTTGGGTAGAGCGCTGTGATTGTGCCATGTAACCTATGTTGATCACCGTGACGACTAAGTGTGATTGACAGGAAACACACTGGTCACAGACAGGGTTGATTAGCCTGATAACAGTCGGAAGCCTGGGAAAGCACATGTGAAGAACCAGAACAGGATAGAGACACCACACGTTAGGTTTAGAAACGTAGCTAAAGCAGCAGCTCGGCTGGTAGTACTGCACTCTTTGCGGTTCAAGCACAGTTTTAGTCATCTTTCATACATTTTTTTCATATTCAGATGAACCAGCAATGTGGGGCCTTTTTTTTGTTTTTAATTGGCCGATGTTTCCCACCGAGCGAGTTATGTGCTCGTTAGGAAAACAGGATTGTTTTTCAGCAGGCAAGCAAATATGACCAGAATCACCCCCTGGTGACCCTCTCTCTCTCCCCCTCCTACCCCCTCTCTTCTCTTATCCTCTTTTCTTCTCTCCTCTCTCCTCCTTACCCCTCTCTTCCTTCTCTTACCTCTTTTCTTTCTTCTCCTCTCTCTCCCTCCTACCCCCTCTCTCCTTCTCTATCCTCTTTCTTCTCTCTCTCTCTCTCTGCCTACCCCTCTTCTCCTTCTCTTATCTCTTTTCTTCTCTTCTCCTTCCTACCACCCCTCTCCTTCTCTTATCCTCTTTTCTTCTCTCTCTCTTCTCCTACCCCCTCTCTCCTTCTCTTATCCTCTTTTCTTCTCTCTCTCTCTCCCTCCTACCCCTGCTCTCACTTCTCTTATCTCTTTCTTTCTCTCTCCCTCCTACCCTCCTTCTCCTTCTCTTATCCTCTTTCTTCTCTCTCTCTCTCTCCCTACCCTTCTTCCTCTTCTTATCCTCTTTTCTTCTTCTCTCTCCCTCCTACCTCCTCATTCTCTTCCTCTTTCTCTTCTCTACCCCCCTCCTTTTTCATCTCTCTCTTTCTTCTCTCTACTCTCCACCCCTCTCCTTCTTATCCCTTTCTTTCTCTCTCTCCTCTCCTACCCCCTCTCTCCCTTCTCTTATCCCTTTCTTCTCTCTCTCTCTCCCTCCTACCCCTCTCTCCTTTCTGTACCTCTTTTCCTTCATCTCTCTCTCTCCTACCCCCCTCTCCTTCTCTATCTTCTTTTCTTCTCTCTCTCTCTCCTCCTCCACCTCTCTCCTTCTCTTTATCCCTTTTTCTTCTCCTCTCTCCTCCTACCCCCCTCCTTCTCTTTGAATCCTCTTTTTACTTCTCTCTCTCTCTCTCCTACCCCCTCCTCTCCTTTCTCATTATCCTCTTTCTTTCTCTCTCTCTCTCCCTCCTACCCCCTCTCTCCTTCTCTTATCCTCTTTCTTCTTCTTTCCCTCCTACCGCCACTCCTTCTCTTATCTCTTTCTTCTCTCTCTCTCTCTCTCCTACCCCCCCTCTTCCTTCTCTTATCCCTCTCTCTTCGCTTCTCTTCTCTCTCCTAACCCCTCCCTTCCTCTTTTCTTCTCTCTACCTCTCCTTCCTTCTCTTTCTTCTCTCTCTTTCTCCCCTACCCCTCTCTCTCCTTCTCTATTTCTCTTCCCTCCCATCTCTTTTACTCTTCCTCTCTCTCTTCTCTCCTCCTACCCTCTCTCTTCTCTTATCCTCTTTTACTTCTCTCTCTCTCCCTCCTACCCTCTCTCTCTTCTTTTATCCTCTTTTACTTCTCTCTCTCTCCCTCCTACCCTCTATCTCTCCTTCTCTTATCCTCTCTCTTCCTCTCTTCTCTCTTCTCTCCTCCCACCGCCCCCCTCCCTCCCACATTAAGGCCACAGCCCTTGAAGGCACTTCAAAGCCAGGCCCAGTAAAATTCCTTAACAAGCCGAGTGCTTTGCAATTTCATGAATGTTTTTTCAGAGAACGCGAGAATTTTAATGTAGGAGAGGGGGGTGATTTTAGAAATAATATGAAGATTGGTTTTTGATAATGACATAGCTTTTCTGTGTTGTGGTTAAGTTGGTCCTAAGGCACCCGGCACGACAATGCCGTTAAGCAGTAGCCCTGTGGCTCCAGGCTGTTTCTGAAATAGAGGGCTTTGCCAGGTTTCCCCTAAACCACGTGGTGTATTCCCACCTTTCAAGAGAGCAGGAAATCTCCCTTAATGGTACATCCCCAATGCCACATACATACGCTATTATGGAAATAGATTCTGACACATATAGGATGCTGTGAATTCATCACCTGCAAAATAGATGTTTCTCGCTCCCTATAATTCTTTCATACTGTAGCAGAATTCTGTAACGAGGCAAACAGGTCGACCACAACAGGACAGCAATCTAACCTGGAGAGAGAGTTTTGACCTTGTCTGCTCCCTGCCTTACCTGCTTCCTCTCTCCTCCCCTCCCTGTCTCTCCCTCACTCCTCTCTCTCACGCTTAAGTGTTTTAAGAACTCAGAGGTGAGAGGGTCAGGCAAGTTTTTTTTTGTTTTTGCAGCTTGCCGCATCACATCCTTTACTGTCTGGATAAAAATACGAGACCGCTGGGGCGGAAGGCTCCTTGACCGACTTGAAGGCGCTGGGCGAAGCCGTTGTGGGACATGGAGAGATACATCCAAAGGGAAATAATCCAAGCCGTTCGCCAAACTCCTCTCTTTTCGAAAGGGTTGAAGACACACTGTTATAAAGTTGTAAATAAACACTGCTAGCTTTCATTGTCATCTCTGTTCTGTTCGTACTCTGCCTGTGGTCAGCTGTGTCTCACATACCAAGAGAAGATAGTAGGCTGTATTTTCATCTTCTCTTAAGCATCCCTGATTGCTCTTAATGGTCACTTAAACATGGAAGCAAAGTGCACAGTTAACTATCTTTACCATTTCCATTATTCCCTCAGGGGGGTCGGTTGCGGACAGTTTTGCTTGTGAGAATGTTTTTTTATCAGTCAGATTTAATTACCGAGAGAGTGAGTGAGTAGTGTGTGTGTGTGTGTAAACGTTGTGGGTAGAAGTTGTTGGAAAGGAATTTTCCTGTGGAATGCTACGGATTATCATACATTTCTCATCTTTCTCTCCCCTCTCCCTCTTCCCCATCCCTCTTCTCCTGGACGATTGTTAATTACTCTGAGGGGAACCTGCATAAGATATCTGACCCTTGGACAACTGAAAGACAGAGGCCGTCTGTTGCAGCTGAGGAAAGTGACAGGCACTAAAACACTGTTGGTTTTTCCTCTGGTTTCCAGCCTAGGGATTAACAAAATATAGTTTTGATTTTCTGTTCTAAGCTTGGCCCTTTACGCTGTCCATGACTAGAAGCATTGAGAATGATTTTTTAGTCTAGAGTCTACACTCTAGACCGTCCAGGATTGGGATTCAGGCCACCAAGCCTCAGCTGGGATCAGACCAGATTAGGAGCAAAAGAGCCTGCAGCGCTACAGCCTAGCCCAGACCAGACAGAGTTAGGAGCAAAGAGCCTTGCAGCGCTACAGGACCAGACAGAGTTAGGAGCAAAGAGCTGCAGCGCTACAGACCAACCAGAGTAGGAGCCAAATAGCCTGCCAGCGCTCAGACCAGGACCAGAGTTAGGAGCTAAGAGCTTTGCAGCGCTACAGGACCAGACCAGAGTTAGGAGCAAAGAGCCTGCAGCCGCTACAGACCAGACCGACCAGAGTTAGGAGCAAAGAGCCTGCAGCGCTACAGACCCAGACCGAGTTAGGAGCAAAGAGCCTGCAGCGCTACAGACCAGACCAGTTAGGAGCAAAGAGCCTACAGCGCTCAGACCAGACCAGGACCAGAGTAGGAGCAAAAAGGCCTGCAGCGCTACAGACCAGACCAGACCAGAGTAGGAGCAAGAGCCTGCAGCGCTTACAAGACCAGACCAGAGTTAGGAGTTAAAGGCCTGCAGCGCTACAGACCAGACCAGAGTTTAGGAGCAAAGAGCCTGCAGCGCTACAGACCAGACCAGGACAGAGTTAGAGCAAAGAGCCTGCAAGCGCTAACGACCAGACAGGAGTTTTAGGAGCAAAGAGCCTGCCAGGGCTACAAGACCAGACCAGAGTTAGGAGCAAGAGCCTACAGCGCTACAACCCAGACCAGACCCCAGAGTTAGGAGCAAAAAGCCTGCAGCGCTAAGACCAGACCAGACCAGAGTTAGGAGCAAGAGCCTGCGCGGTAACAGAACAGACCAGGTTAGGAGCAAAGGAGGCCTGCAGCGCTACAGACCAGACCAGAGTTAGGGAGTAAAGAGCCTGCAGCCACTACAGACCAGACCAGAGTTAGGAGCAAAGAGCCTGCAGCGCTACAGACCAGGACCAGACCAGAGTTAGGAGCAAAGAGCCTGCAGCGCTACAGACCAGACCAGAGTTAGGAGCAAAGAGGCCTGGTCTGTAGCGCTGTAGGCTCTTGCTCCTAATGGTCTGGTCGTGTTAGCGCTGCAGGCTCTTTATGCTCCTAAACTCTAGGTCTTGGTCTGTAGCGGCTGCAGGGCTCTTTGCTCCTAAACTCTGTTGGTCTGGTCTGGTCTGTAGCGCTGCAGGCTCTTTGCTCCTAACTCTGGCTCTGTCTGCTTAGTGCTTGCAGGCTCTTTACTTCCTAACTCTGGTTCTGGTCTTGTAGCGCTTTGCAGGGCTTCTTTGCTCCTAACTCTGGTCTTGGTCTGTAGCGCTGCAGGCTCTTTGCTCTAACTCTTTGGTTCGGGTCTTGGTCTGTAGCGCTGCAGGCTTTTTGCTTCCTAACTCTGGTCTGGGTCTGGTCTGTAGCTTTGTATGCCTTTGCTCCTAACTCTGCGTCTGGTCTGTAGCCGCTGCAGGCTCTTTTGCTCCTAACTCTGGTCTGGTCATGTAAGCGCTCAGGCTCTTTGCTCCTAACTCTGGTCTGGTCGGTCTGTAGCGCTGCAGGCTCTTTGCTTCCTAAACTCTGGTCTGGTCTGTAGCGCTGCAGGCTCTTTACTCCTAACTCTGGTTGGTCTTGTAGCGCTGCGGCTCTTTGCTCCTAACTCTTGGTCTGGGTCTGGTCTGTAGCGCTGCAGGCTTTTTTGCTCCTAACTCTTGCGTCTGGTCTGGTCTGTAGCGCTTGTAGGGCTCTTGTTCCTAACTGGTTCTGGTTCTGTAGCCTTCTGCAGGCTCCTTTTTGCTCCTAACTTTCCTGGTCTGGTCTGTAGCGCTGCAGGCTCTTTTGCTCCTAACTCTTGGTGTCTGTCTGTCTGTAGCGACTTGCAGCTCTTTGCTCCTAAACTCTGGTTGGTCTGTAGCCGCTGGCAGGCTCTTAGCTCCTAAACTCTTGGTCTGGTCTGCAGCGCTGGCAGGCTCTTTGCTCCTAACTCTATACTGGTCTGTAGCCGCTGCAGGCTCTTTGCTCCTAAACTTGAGTCTGGTCTGTAGCGCTGCAGGGCTCTTTGCTCCTAACTCTAGGTCTGGTCTGGCTAGGCCTGTAGCGCTGCAGGCTCTTTTGCTCCTTAAAGTCTGCGTCTGATCCAGCTAGGCTTTGGTGGGCCTGAAATCCCAATTCCTGGACGGTCTGGAGAGTGTAGCTCTAGACTAAAAATCATTCTCAATGCTCTAGTCATTGCTCTAGGTAAAAGAGGGCCAAGCTAGAGACAGAAATCAAAATATATTTTTGTTAATCCCAGGCTGCAAACCAGAGGGAAAAACAACCAGTGTTTTAGTAAGCTGTCACTTTCCTCAGCTGCACAGAGCGGCCTCTGTCTTTTCAGTGTGTCCAAGGTCAGATATCTTATGCAGGTTCCCCATCAGAGTAATTACAAAATCGTCTCAGAGAGAGGGATTGGTTGAGAGGAGAGAGATGAGGAAATGTTATGGTATCCGTAGCATTCCCCAGGAAATTCCTTTCCCAACAACTTCTCCACACGTTTTACACACACACACACACACACTCACTCACTCTTTCGTTAATTAAATCTGACTGATAAAAACATTCTCACAAGGCAAAACTGTCGCAACCGACCCCCTGAGAATAATGGAAATTAAAGATATTACTTGTGCACTTTGCTTCACTGTTTAGTCACCATTAAGAGACATCAGGGCTTAAGAGAAGATGAAAAATTACAGCCTTACTAATCTTCTCTTTGGTATGTTGAACACAGTGACCACAGGGCAGAGACGAACAGAACAGATCACATGGGAACTAATGAGAAACTAGCAGTTTTATTTACACTTTATAACTGTGTCTTTCAACCCCTTCGAAAAGAGAGGAGGCGGAAACGCTGGATTGATTCCCTGGATGTATCTCCTATGTTCCCACACGGCTCGCCCAGCGCCTCAAGGTCGGTCAAGGAGCCTTCGCCCCAGCGGCGTATTTTATCCAGACAGTAAAAGGAGTGATGACGGCAGCTGCCAACAAAAAAACTTGCCTGACCTCTCACCTCTGATCTTTAAAACACTTAAGCGTGAGAGAGATGAGTGAGGGAAGAGACAGGGAGAGAGAGAGGAGAGGAGCAGGATAAGGCAGGGAGAGACAAGGTCAAACATTCTCTCTCAGGTAGATTGCTGTCTGTTGTGGTTCGACCTGTTTGCCTCGTACAGAATTCTGCTTACAGTATGGAAAGAATATAGGAGCGAGAACATCTATTTGCAGGTGAATGATCACAGCATCCTATATGTGTTCAGAATCTATTTCCATTAATAGCGGTTGATTGGCATGGGCATGATTTACATTAAGGGAGATCCCTGGCTCTCTGTGGAAAGGTGGGAATACACACTGGTTAGGGGGAAACCTTGGCAAAAAAGCCCTCTATTTCAGAAACAGCCCCTTGGAGCCCACAGGCCTACTGCTAACGGCAATTTGCGGTGCCGGGTGCCTTAGGACCAAACTTAACCACAACACAGAAAGGCTATGTCATTATCAAAAACCCAATCTTCATATTATTTCTAAAATCACCCCCCTCCCTACATTATAAATTCTTTGCCGCTCTCTGAAAAAAACTGTCATAAATTGCAAAGCATTCAGGCTTGTAAGAATTTACTGGCCTGGGCTTTGAAGTGCTCTTCAAGGGGCTGTGGCCTTAATGTGGGAGGGGGGGGGGGGGGAGAGGAGAAGAGAGGATAAGAGAAGGAGAGAGAGGGTAGGAGGGAGAGAGAGGAGAGAGAAGAAAAAGAGGATAGAGAAGGAGAGAGAGGGAGGAGGGAGGAGAGAGAGAATAAAGAGGATTAGAGAAGGAGAGAGGGTAGGAGGGAGAGAGAGAGGAATTAAAAGAGGATAAGAGAGGCGACGGAGAGGGGGTAGGACAATGGGGAGAGAGAGAGAGAAGAGAGAGGAATTAAGAAGGAAGATGGGGTTAGGAGGGAAAGAGAGAAGAAAAGGATTAGAGAAGGAGAGAGGGGGTAGAGGGAGAGAGCAGAGAGAGAAGAAAAGAGGATAAGAGAAGGAGAGAGAGGGTAGGAGGAAGAGAATAAAAGAGGATAAGAGAAGGGAGAGGGGGTAGGAGAGAGAGAGAACGCGAGAAGAAAAGAGGATAAGAGAAGAGAGGGGGTAGGAGAGGGCGTGAGAGAGAGATAGAGAGAAGAGGATAAGAGAAGGAATGGGGTAGGAGGGAAAGAGAGAAGAAAAGAGATAAGAGAAGGAGGAGAGGGGTTAGGAGGAGAGAGAGAGAGAGAAGAAAGAGGATAGAGAAGGAGAGAGAGCGGGGAATTGGATAGGAGGGAGAGAGAGAGATAAAAGAGGATAAGAGAAGGGAGAGGGGGTAGAGAGAGAGAGAGAGAGAGAAAGAAAAGAGGATAAGAGAAGGAGAGGGGAGGTTAGGAGAGAGAGAAGAAGAAAGAGGATAGAGAAGAGAGAGGGGGGGTAGGAGGGAGAGAGAAGAAAAGGGAGAAGAGAAGGAGGAGGGGTAGGAGGGAGAGAGAGAGAGAAGAAAAGAGGATAAGAGAAGGACAGAGAGGGGTAGGAGAGAAGAGAGAGCAGAAGAAAAGAGGATAAGATAGGAGAGAGGGGGTAGGACGGGAGAGAGAGAGAGAGAAGGAAAAGAGGATAAGAGGAAGAGAGAGGGGGTTAGGAGGGAGAGAGAGAAGAAAAAAGAGGATAAAGAGAAGGAGAGGGGGCGTAGGAGAGAGAGAGAAGAAAAGAGGATAAGAGGAAGGAAGGGGGGTTAGCGAGGGAGAAGAAGAAGAAAAAGGATAAAGAGAAGGAGAGAGGGGGTAGGAGGGGAGAGGAGAGGAGAGAAAGGAGATAAGAGAAGGAGAGAGGGGGGTAGAGGAGGGAGAGAGAAGAAAAGGGATAAGAGAAGGAGAGGGGGTTAGGAGGGAGATAGAGGGAAAAGAGGGATAAGAGAAGAGAGAGGGGTAGGAGAGAGAGAGAGAGAAGAAAAGAGGATTAAGAGAAGGCAGAGAGGGGGTAGGAGGATAGAGAGAGAGAAGAAAAGGAGGATAGAGAAGAGAGAGGGGTAGGAGGAGGAGAGAGAGAGAGAAAAGAGATAAGAGAAGGAGAGGGGGGTAGGAGGGGGAGAGAGAGAGCGGTTCACAGGGAGGTGATTCTGGTCATATTTGCTTGCCTGCTGAAAATTAACATCTGTTTTTCCTAACGAGCACATAAACTCGCTCGGTGGAAACATCGGCCAAAAATTAAAAACAAAAAAAAGGCCCCACATTGCTGGTTTCATTCTGATCATTGGAAAAAAATGTATGAAAGATGACTAAAACTGTGCTTGAACGCAAAGGTGCCAGTACTACCAGCCGAGCTGCTGCTTTAGCTAACGTTTTTTCCTACAAAACCTAACGTGTGTGATCTCTAATTCCTGTTTCTGGTTCTTTTCCACATGTGCCTGTTCCAGGGCTCCGACTGTTATCAGGCTAATCAACCCCTGTCTGTCCAGACTGTGTTTCCTGTCAATTCACACTAGTCGTCACCAGTGTGATCACATAGGTTAACATGGCACATCATCAGCGCTCTACCCAACTTTCCTCGGGACGTGGGGGATATATGCAGCTACAAACGAAGAAGATCTGAGCACGACTCCAACACCTGAAGATCTGCCTGGGATGGGTGGTGTGTACGTACGTAGTATTAGTGAGGGGTTATGTCGGGTGCCAGGCTGCCACACTCCAACGTTTGATAGGATTTGTCACGCTCACGCGACGCAGGGCTCAGATTTGGCTCTAAATTAATTGCAAATTAATTAATTATCGCATTAAGACCGAATTAAAGTTATGACGAAAGTCCAATTTCATGGCCCTCTGCCAAAGTTCAAGTTGGCACTGGAAAGAGGAATGGGGGTGATACCTTAGTCAGAAAGCCTTCAACTGAATGCGTCTTCAGCATTTAACCCAACCCCTCTGAATCAGAGTGGTTGCCTAATGGCACATCCACGTCTTTCATGTGCCCGGGGAACAGTGGGTTTAACTTGCCTTGTTCAGGGGAACATGTGGGGTTACCTGCCTTGTTCAGGGGACAGGGGTTAACTGCCTTGTTCAGGGGAACAGTGGGTTAACTGCCTTGTTCAGGGGAACAGTGGGATTAACTGCCTTGTTCAGGGGAACAGTTGGGTTAAACTGCCTTGTTCCAGGGGAACAGTGGGTTAACTGCCTTGTTCAGGGGAACAGTGGGGTTACTGCCTTGTTCAGGGGAACAGTGGGTTAACTGCCTTGTCAGGGAAAGTGGGTTTAAACTGCCTTGTTAGGGACGTGGGTTAACTGCCTGTCGGAGAACAGTGGGTTAACTGCCTTGTTCGGGGAATGGATGCTTGGAAGTGGGTTAACTGCCTTGTTCAGGGAAAGTGGGTATGCTTGTTTCGGGGACAGTGGGTAACTGTGTTCAGGGGAACAGTGGGTAACGCTTGTTCAGGGGAACAGTGGGTATACTGCCTTGTATGCGGGGAACAGTGGGTAACTGCCTTGTTCGGAAAAGTGGTAATGCCTTGTTCAGTGGACAGTGGGTTAACTGCCTTGTTCAGGGGACAGTGGGTTAACATGCCTTGTCAGGGGCGAAAACAGTGGTTGTGGGTTAACTGCCTTGTTTAGGGGAACAGTGGGTTAACTGCCTTGTTTAGGGGAACAGTGGGTTAACTGCCTTGTTCAGGGGAACAGTGGGTTAACTGCCTTGTTCAGGGGAACAGTGGGTTAACTGCCTTGTTCAGGGGGAACAGTGGGTTAACTGCCTTGTTCAGGGGCAGAACAACATATTTTTACCTCGTCAGCTCGGGGATTTGATCCAACAACCTTTCAGTTACTGGCCCAACGCTCTAACCACTAGGCTACCTGCCGCCCCATATTAACCCTAATGGTTTCCACTAGTTGTCACAGTCACAAAGTCAAAAGTAGCTTTTTGTTCTTAAAGGATACTTGTGGATTTTGGCCAGATCCCCAGGGTCAGATATACTTGTGAATACCATTTTAATGTCTCTGCATGGTGTTTGAGGTATACCAATAGACCACCAGTCGGCGCGCTAACGCTAGTTAGCATTGTCTCACAAAACTACCTCTTAACTTCCTTCATACAGAACAGACATAAAAATAGTATCCARGAGTTCATCTGACTCTGGGGAAGTAGATACAAGTATCCCTTTTGTTTAAGGTTAGCAGTGTGGTTAAGGAAGAACTAGGAACACGTTGTGGCTGTGGTAACGAGTGACTCCCTGTCATAGGAGGTTAGCTAGCTAGGACTAAACTTAAGTAGAGGACTTAGCTACATTCTTTTCTATTATTAGGGTCAACCTTAAGCAAGCTAGCTAGATATCTGTTGAATAACCACGGGATGGATACTACTAGGTGAAAGTGCCATGCGTATCTATCCAGCAGACAAGTAACTTCAGCCTTGTTCACACAGCAGGCCTTAATGCGCAGATCAGTTCTGGGAATACTGCCTGTCCAAACAGCAAGTTACAAGTGACCATTCGGATGTGTGTGTGTGTGTGTGTGTGTGTTCAGACAAGCTAGTTGTCATAGTAACGACGGGTGTGAGCGCATCGGTGTAGACCGATTGGTGCTGGTGCTTCCTAAGGTGACAACTTTGCCTGCACTGGACGTTTCCCCCAGTCGCTTTCAACGTTCACAATCAGAGTGGAAGAACACTTTTAAAAGCCTCAAAAGATTATCCAATGTTGTAAACAAGGGAAGGAGGAATCAGTCCTAGTGGCAGTCCTAGTGGCAGTCCTAGTGGCAGTCCCTGGTGACAGTCCTATGCAGTCCTAGTGGGCAGTCCTAGTGGCACGTCCTATGGCAGTCCTTGTGA